>NW_019388042.1:0-40400 GCF_000671375.1 Centruroides sculpturatus
GACTAAATAGTTACAAGAAGGATAAATTAATTATGCATCTCATTAAATTTTTAAAATTAAAATCAACAGTGATATGTTATTTGGATTTAAAACCCATTAAATGATGATGATGATTTAATCATTTTTTATTTTAATTTTCAGTACAGTTCAGTAGATACAAGCCCTCTCAGTAATTATGTTATGCACCCTTTTTGGAATCAAGCTGTTAAAGTAAGTATTATTGCATAGCTTTCAATTTAATATATTTGATTTTCCCAATATTTGTTTTGTTTTGATAACTATGTGGATTTACATTTAAAAATATAGTAGAGCGTCGATTATCCGAATCAATTGGGGACTGGGGTTGTTCGGAAGATCGGTGTTTTAGATAACCGATTATGTACGAAAAAATATATTAATTTATCCCATCTTTGACATTTTTCTCTGTTGCGTGTCGCTTTGCGTTGAATTTTCGTCGATGTTAAGCCTAACAAAGACTATTGTATTGTTAAAAGTTATTTTTTTATTTTGTACAAACAAAATAAATATATTGAAAAATATAAAAACAACAAAAAAATTATACTTCAGAAGTTAATTTAGTATCAAAAACATAAAATATTTGAGTAGCGAAAATTTAAATTTGCCAACTGGAACTCTTTCGGATGATTGACTTTCAGATAATCGATGCTCTACTGTATATTATGTATATTTTTCAGAAGTTTAAGATAATAGCAAATTTACCATTAGTATTTCTCATTATAAAATGCTTCATTATAATTGAACAATATGATATCTCCCATTTTAAATGCATATTATAAAATAAAGTTGTAACAGTAGCCAATTGGAATAGTCCTTTTCTTATAATGGAGTCAATGTGATATGGCAAAATATTGATAACATTTCAACAGACATGGCAAGTGTAAAGAAAACAAGAGTTCAATTTTTCAACAAGCTTAAAGCAATTTACAAATTATCTAACATATTTGCCACATTATATACTATTGACAATATATTTGCATTTTTACTTTCTTGGCTGTTATATATAATAGAGGAAAAGTATGGCCATCAATCAAAAAATGACTCCCCAAGATTTTTACATTTTTGGGACCTTGAAATGTTGGGAAATGCAAAAATTAGGGAGTAATTTCTGTATGTACAGTCGACCCCCCCCCCTATAAGATGGTAGATACGTTCCGTTTTTTATGAAATTGATGTTTTAGCAGACTTTGCCAATCACAGCCCAACACGTGTGAAGTTTACGGACTACGGCTGTTTTGAAAGGTTTTCTTCAAAATTAATCAGTTCCTAGACTAATTTGACTCAACATTTCCAAAATATGTATATTTTTTTGGGAATAATCCGTATAAACTATGGTATAAACAAAAAATTGTAGGATTAATTACCGAGTGTGCACCGTTCGACGTCGCCATTGCTTAAGCTTGTTTTCGTCGCGGAGCAGCGCACCAAACAGCGGGCGCGATTTCTGATAAGTTATTTTTCTGCGAAAACTTCGTTGAACTTTGGAGACATCATTAATATAAATAATTTTTATGGCCGTTGAATAAGAAATGTTTCTTTCACAAGAAATGTATAAAATTACAGTACTATATTAGATTTACGGTATCTAATTTACATACTGTATAGACGATAGTAAACTCAATTTACCTGCCTAAACTCTCTGTAGCGTGGCGCTGGACGGCGGAAAGTAGTTCGGCTGCCCAATGATGTTTTACCGAATTATAGGAGTTTTTTTACCATGTTTGTATGGATACCGTCGCAATTTTTTTGCTGTCATATAGGAATCTGAACTATAGGAACCCGTGTTATAGGAGGGTTGACTGTATAGATGTTTGTGTGTGAGACACAGTTTTGTTCACTTCTTTGAAGTTTAATAATGCTTTTTGTCGAAAATTTCTGAAAGTTTACAGGGAAGTTTGTTTTTAGGGGGATTAATGCTATTAAATGTTGATGATTTAAAGGTTGAGAGGATGAGGAGATAAAGGGGATTGTATGTATCTCCAGTAGGGTCAGATTTAATGACAATTTTATTCATTACTAGCATTTAAAGTTTCTTGTAAAATCCATCCCTACCCTCAAAATTAAAGTTTTTGCCATTTTATAATAGTTAAAAATATAAAAGGTTTTAAAATAAAATATGATAACAGATGGTTCCACCAAAATTTAATGTTGCCAGAAAAGTTAAGCAACTCATTTTTTATGTTAGTTGTGCATTATTACAGTAAAATGCAATGTTTTAGCTAGGCTATTTTTTTATATTAGGAATTTATCTTTAGTATGCAACCACAAATAAAGCATCTTTACTATCATGTATAATATTTGCAGCATAAACATTTTTTTTGATACAAATGATATGCCGAGTCAAGTGTATCAATTGCATTCATGTTGATGATAAACAAAAATTTATTGTAGTTTAATGGATTTATTGAAAATAAATTAAACAAAAAACTGTAAAATTGTACATTTTCAGTGAAATTTAAACTATTTTTCTTAAAAACAAATAATAATTTTTTCTGAAATTAAGAACTTTATTTTATGATAAAAATAAATATTTTTAATTCAAATATCTCTAACAACAGTGATTAAAGAATATAAGAAAAAGCAAGTGTAAAAAATGAGTGAATACTAAATGATATAAAGGATTTTTGTTTGGCTATATTAAGGCTAATTAATACTCCAAAATAAAGCAGTTTGGCTAGATGTATGCAATTAAAATGTTGTTTTGTGATAAATTTAATAATTAGAAATAAATAAATTTTTAATTTTAATTAATTTAGAATTCTCTAGAAGAAAATAATTGGCCCAGAGCAGGTCCCAAACCTGCAACTCATGCTTACCATAGGCCCACCAGTGGCCAAGCGGTTCCATTCTCTGAACACTGGGAGTTCGGTTGTTGGTTTGCACCTCACCAGGACAGGCTGGCCAAGTGGAGTTTTACAAGTTTTCTCTATGTCTGTAACATCTGAATATGGGCCAGTTACCCTTAAACAGATCTTCTGGAAGGCATCCCCTTAGGCAGATCACCCAAGTGTTGCATTGCCATAACTTAACAAACAAACATGCTTACCATGCAGTTGTGTTACTGGTTATACTACCCAATCCTACATTTGATCTTTGATTCTAGAGCTATTCATTAATTAATTAAGTTATATATAACTGTATTGGTCACTCATTGTAATGATTTGGTATCCACAGCCCTCCAAGGCTCTCAGTTGAATTATACTTTAACCATTAGTCAAGGGGTTAAAGTATAAATCAAGTTATGCATGTTGTTATATGTATATGTTATAGACCAAGTGATTAATAGGGCATTATAAATAATGCCCTATTAATCACTTGATTCTATTTTAATTCCTATTTTAGGTATTATTAATAATGACTAAATGGCTGCACAACCTGATAAATATTGACTAATTTATTAAATTGGCCAGACATTATGAATAGAGTTATGTTCCCTTTGGGCAATTTGATTTTTTTTAAATCTTCACTTTTTTTCATTAAGAATTATTTATTTTTTGTGAATTATTTCGAAGTGTTTTAAAAACAATACGAGATCTTTTAAAAGTAAGTATTATTAACAGTATTAATTAAACTAATGTTAACAAAAAGTATTATTTACAAATTTTTACTTCAATCAAAAATCAACTTAAAGGAAACTTCTGGAATGTCATTTTTGTTATATAAAACTTTATTGTTGTTAGTTTTAAAGATAGTTTCTAAATCTTTCTCTGTATTAATTAATATACAAACATCTCCAAACCCGATATACAATATAGCTACATACCAACAGAATGCTGAAAATCTATCGGGCTAGTTTAATGCTAATTATTAAATAAATTACGTAATCAATTTGGCACTAGAGGTAAGCGTTAGGCGCCATCTCCCGCTCCGGGCTGATTTTTTCTCCCAGCGGTTCTAAATTATTTAAATAAATTAATTTATTTATAATTATTAATATTAATAAGAGATGGCGCCTAACGCTTACCTCTAGTGCCAAATTGATTACGTAATTTATTTAATAATTAGCATTAAACTAGCCCGATAGATTTTCAGNTAAAAATAAAAATAAATCTTTATTTTTATTATCTTTAATAAATCTTTATTTTTGTTATTAAATACTAATGCTAATTATAATTTAAAAATTATTGCGATGTTATTTTATAATATTTACAATGTATAGAGTGAAAATTGTATCATTTATTATATTTACTAATTCTTTTTAAATACTTGTATATTTAATATTTGGTTTATAATTATACTTTGAAAATTTTCTTCACAAATATATAATTGTCCAATTCATTAAATTTTTTTATATCATTATTCTATCATTATTAAAAATTTGTCATGATGTAATTGTGATTCTAAGTACTTTCTTGTTTTCCTTTTTTAATGAGCTATTAACAAGATTTAACTTTTCTTAATTAGTTATTTTCTTTATTTTTATTTTTCCTTTTTGTTCTTTGATAATCAATGGATAGAATTGTTCCATATATTTATAAAAGATATGACTAATTTGATATTTATTCTTTGAAATTTACAAGATAAATGTTAATAATACTAACTTGTATAATTTGTGATATTGAATTCTTATAAATATAACAAAAGAAACTAATAATATTATATAAAAAAAATAAAAAAACAATGTTAGAAAATCAAAGGAAAAATTATATAATGTATATTAAATAAAATACAATAAAAATAGTTAACAAAGTATTTAAGAATAATGAGATTAAGGTAAAAGAAAATGATAAATGTATTATTTGATAAAAATAAGAAATGATTATAAGTATTATTAAGCTGCACTAATGAAAATTATGCTCCAAATTTTATTACTTCAGTACATTTAAAAATAGAAGTTGGGATGGAAAAGAGGGTTGAGAATACCAAGTGATCTGCTGGATTTTTATCACACTATATTAAGACTAATTAATAATTTGAAACAGCAATTTGGCTAAGAGTTAGGTGGTTAGCATTGAGCATTTGGCTAAGAGTTAGGTGGTTAGTTAAAATTAGCATGAGCTGCCATCTCATGCTAAATTTAATAATTATAAATACACTAAGAGTGCCAGAAATTCAACTCTTGATAACTCAACATTCTGTAAAATTCATGTCATTCATAATATAAATAACACCTTTAACTATCCAGCAATAAAAAATGTTTAATATGACAAAAGCGTTTTCAACCATTTTTTAAATGGCCATCTTCAGTTGAACCAATATTAAAAATTTTTTAATGTTCTTTTTTAATATTGGCTCAACTGAAGATGGCTGTTTAAAAAATAGTTGAAAATATTTTTGTCATTAAACATTTTTTATTGCTGGAAAGGTGTTATTTATATTATTTATGTTTACCTGCAAAGCATATGCGAAGCAGGGTTAATTAAAAGAGGAGTACCTCAACTCGGTAGCATTTAATGCTACAGGTCAGAGGGAGTGCTCCACTAAATGTAAAAAAGTTATTTATGTTTAATCCAGTCATGTCATTCAAAAACAAAATACATGTAATCTAATTTTTACATCTATAACTTAACCCTAGGATCAAATAAGTTATTGTTCTTTACCTTACCAGCAACACTTGATAATAGTATCAATTCCACATATTAACAAAGAATATAATGTTTTTTTCAAAGTGCCACTGAAAAATGCCATGATGCAAATGTCAGTAACTTGAAAGTAGTCATCAAATAGTCAATATTTTTTTAAATTAAAATTTAGCTACAAATATAAATAGTCACTAATGGTAAGTAGCTAATACAGTTCGAATTTGTACATATAATACCTTTAAAAAAATTCTGTTATTTAGACTAGCATCATTGCAATGTTATTGTATGTTAAACAGATTTGTTTATTTAGTGGAATTCTGTTACAGTTGACAACATGTTCCCCCAGTAAAAAGATGGTCAAATTTGACCTGCATTTTAAAACAATCTCATTTTTCTTACTTTTCTGTTAACACAAGCATCTTAAAACTTATCATTTTCAGTAACTTGTCACCTCAGTCCACATTCAATCAAGTTTATGGAACTTTATTATATTGGGTTATGAATGTTACTATATAAATAAAAAGGATTGAACATCAGAAAAAGAATGAATAGCAGTACAATATTATTATGTATAAGTTTAGTTTATTAAGTAAATACAACTTCACCATAAACTGAACTGGAACCGTAATATTCGCAAATCACACCTAAATTCAAACTTTCCAGCAAATAAAAGTAAAAAATATATTCAGTTTATTATTTTTAAATTGTCACATTCTGTATTTTATGAAGTATTTTGGTTTCTGTTTTATAACCCTTAAAAATTATGTTGATGACTTGTATTGAATGTGTAGAATTGAGCTAATTCTGAAATTTTAACAGTATAACAGTACAAAAATATTAACTCAAATCAATTTTTGCCTTTTAACTTTTTTTCACTATGTCAATATAAAAACAAAATCAATAGTAGTATATGAAAAAATGAGCTAACAAAACTGAAGTAAACATGATTTCTTAAACATCTATTGCTACTATTGTTAAGTAGAGATACTTCTAAATTGTTCACAATCTGTGAAATATGCAGTGATTAAATTAATATCACGTAACTCATTGTGTAGATTCATTGATTTAAGTAGAGAGCAAATGGATTAATTTCAGTACAAGGAAATCTTGGAAAAGACTACGTTGCCCTATGAAAAATAAAATATGCCTTGGGAATGATTCCGGCATGATAACCATCTCCAACATTTTTCAAAACTTAAGGAATATCTTGAAGATAAAAATGTTAAAATCTTAATCTAATAAAGCATGTCTGTTGATACTACTAAACCATCATGCTGGCCAAACAAAATTATTTAAACAAGGCAAATTAAATAGCTGCACTAAAAGAAGAAAGGCTTAAAATTGATATGATCATTGATTATCTTATCAGTTCTATGATATGGAGATGCACTGTAATTTTTCAAGTTAAGGGCTTTGTCACAAAGTATTAATAGCAAAAAATGTCTTCCTTGAAACAAACAAGATTCATTATTTGTACATTTATTATTGTTTGTTTGAGAAACTTTTGCCCAAAATTTGTTGTTTTAAAATTAAGTCATTGTTAATTTTTACATAAAAATTGTTAATTCATTTTTTATGTTACTTGCATTGGTTAAAACTGATCAGATTCATTCCAGACAGAAAATATTTAAGTTAAATACAAATAATAATTTTATTTTTTATGCAATCAAAATGTAATTTTAATTACATGCATTTTATTTTTAGATGGTATAGATGGCAAACATGCACGCCGAACTAATTCCAGTGGTCCTCTTGGTGAATTGATGGACCATGGGTTAGATAGTTGGGCAGCTTTGTTCATGCCAACTTGCTTATATTCAGTGTTTGGTCGAGGTGAATACAGTTGCAGTCCTCTCCGTGTCTACTTTGTATTATGTTGTGTCAACTTTTGTTTCCTGCTTTCCCACTGGGAAAAATATAATACTGGAATTCTTTATTTACCCTGGACATATGATATTTCACAAATTGTATGTTTCTCAATATTTTACTTTATGAATACTTAAGTTATTTATTAATTTAGTCATAGTTTAAGAGTGATATGTACTAATTTTCATATAGTAAAATAAAATTAAATGAAAAAATTTCTTTGATAATTTTATTAATCTGAGATGTTTAATTTTTTCAGGTATTATTAGCATCATTTTTGATAACATATTTTAAATCATATAAATTTTTCAAATTCACTATTTTAAACTTTGGAAGTGGGGAGTTTGTTGAAATTTTAATATATGGTAAGTTTTGAGTATTTAATTTCTAAATTTTTAATATCAATAATGAATTTTAAATGTTTAATAATAAAAATTATTGTAATTTTGGAGTTCAAACATACCAGTTGTTCTGAATTTGTTTGCTGTTGATTTTAAAGTTCTTATTTCTATGTTTAAACTGAAGTATATGATATAGATTAATAAAAGTTAATTTTTTTAACTGTAATAAAGTAAATATTTTATTAAAAATATAAATTATTTAATACATATAGAATATTTGATACCTGTGTACTGGTGTAGTTTTGAATTAGCAAAAGGAGGAAACTTAGTCAAAAATAAGAAAAAATTTTTTCCTTTTGCACCAGTATAATACCTGATTTCTAAACAAGGTCTACATGGACAATATAAAAACAAAATTGAAATATTTAAGGACCTAGAGGCACAAAGAATTAATGAGACTACTTAATTTGAAGAAATATATAAAATTAATTTAAAAAGAAAAAAAAACAATTTGATACTTCTTTAAGATAGTATTAGTTTCAGCTCAGTGGTGGTACAGTACTTGTGTCAGTGATGTCCTTTGCTTTGAAAAAATATAGTATTTCAAAATTTTCTATTACCTAATTTTCTATTTAGTTCCACTTATGTTATCATATACAGTTACTGTGTNTAGAATAATTGCAATAACTTTGTACATTATTATTTTATATAATCAGGCATTAAATTGTAAAATAGTATGTTTTAATAATAATAATAATAATTTTTTGTAGTGCATATAAAACTCAGACATTGAAGCAAAAATCAATTAGTGAAAGTTTACGTCCTTTATTGCCTGTTACATTACTTTTTATTTTAACAACAATTTGGGCTTTATTTTCTCCAAATGATATAATAAATAAAGAGCCACGAATGTTCTATTGGATGACAGGAACTGTTTTCTCTAATATAGCAGTAAGTATTGATATTTTAAAAATGTTAACATTTTTAATATATAAATTTACTGTTTTACAAACGAGAATTATGTCTTACAATGTTTTTAAAGTGAAAATTATTTTTAAAAAATGAATTTTATATTAGTTATATGGTGTTTTTATTAAAAAATATAGTATTTCAAAATTTTCTATTACCTAATTTTCTATTTAGTTCCACTTATGTTATCATATACAAATACATCAGAAATTTTATAAGAACTTGAGTATTCTTTCTTGTAAGATGTTTTTCTCTTGAGTTCTAACTGGTAGTACAGAGAATGAAAATATCAATGCAGAAAAAGAAAGCATTTTTTATGGTGTATTTTGCACAGTCTGAGTCAATAATCTCAATTAGATGTGAGTTATATTGACAATTTGTCAAAGACCTACTCTGTGAAAATAATACAGTGGAACCCCGGTTAACGAACGTCCTGGTTAATGACCAAATCAGTTAACAAACTTTTATTTTGCAAAAATTTTGTCTTAGATAACGAACAAAATTCGGATAACGAACTTAACGGCTTTTTGTGTCAAATTTGTAAGCTTGCCAACTTTTAGGGGGAATCAGTTAATCATGTGTTGGTGATGGTCTAGGGTCCATTCGTACATTGGTGGTGGCAGAGGAGACAAAGATGACAAGTATTTTACAGTGAAAATCATTTATTAGAACGGGAAGATTCTTACATATTTGAGGTGGTTGGAAATGGCTTATCTACAGTATTTTCTCCTGGCACTGAGGAATGGCATATCGCTGGTCCTACAATAGTGCAAGCTGATCAGTTGTAGCCCCAGAATGGACGAGATGGGTTCGCTTGGTCACAGAAGCACCTACCATCGCTTCTGTGACCAAGTGAACCCATCTTGTCCTTTTTGTGTTTTGTGTTGTGTCTCGCAGACTGTCAAGCTGCAATGACTGGAGCAGCCCGCAAGACACAAATTTTAGCTGGCACGACTTCAGACTTAATCCAGATGAATATGACACAGATTAATCACCATAGAATTTTTAGGAAAACTGCGTTTTGACCTTGAGATTCAGGGTTTTTATAGTATTTCTTCCTTGAATCTCATCTTACAATTAGTCCTGCGTCCCATTCCTCGCTTCCTGATTGTTTTCTTCTTTGTCTCCAGGTGGAAACCAAAACCAGATCAGGTCACGAGAAAGGTTTGTTCCGAGGCGTTTATTTAACACCTGTTCATCGACTCTGATCGGAGATTGTTGATAAACCTATAAGCCTTTCGCTCATAATTTAGCCTATTGTTTCTGCTATCTGTCATTTTAGAACTTTAACGATCGTATGTGATGTTTTTATATTTGTCAAATTGTTCCCCTTTTCCAAAAATTTAACCTAGATCGACTGTTTATGACCGCTTTTGTCAGAGTTTCATCTTCCCTGCAGACATTCCACCTGATCTACCTGATCCGTTACGTCATTCGTTTTCGCGTCGTGTTTGTTTTGACAACTACAGTACAGTTTTTTCCTTACTTCTCTTTGAACTTTGGTCTGACTTTACAATAGTGTTTTTGCTTTTAACATGTGGATATTAAATTATATTGGGCTGATGCAAAAGTTCGTCCTGTTTTTTGAAAAGAATCAAAGAAAACCCATTTTACAAATAAAATTACAAAAATACCAACAGCTAGAACAGATTAATTGTATTTGCATTAATTTCTATGGGAAAAATTGCTTCAGTTAACGAGCAATTCGATTAACGAACGGACTCGTGGAACAGATTACGTTTATTAACCGGGGTTCCACTGTAATTGTTAATGGTACTGACAATTTCTGGATGTACATTGTTTGTGTCTGGAATTTGTGTTTTGGAAAACAGTGTCAACAGAGTCAGACATTCCTTCTAGGGAGCCAACAGAAGTTGGTAAGAACATTCATGAGTTACAAATGCTGAAAATAACATTGTGAAGAGTTTTGTGCTAGCATTTGACAATTAAGCCCTATAAGTTCATGTTGCTGGAAGCAATATTACAATCTGCCGACAAGCCACACAGAGAGAGAATTTTTGCACAGATATACAAAGTGAGGTGAAAGGTGTGAATTTTTCTTCCTGCCTTATATTAAGTGATGATGCAACATTCCAAATTAGTGGAAATTAAATTGTCATAATGTGTACATGTGCGGTACAACAATCCATATGCTATTATTGAACATAAATGGGATTCACCTACTGAAGATGAATGCATTTTGTAATTTGATAAATAGCATTTTCAAGAGGTTTTTTTTTCCCTGAAGACAGAGTGACATGTACCATTTACCTCAATTGAGGAAAATTGGCTTTTTCCTCAATTGCTTGACAATTCTGCCAATTACATTTTCCGAGGAGATACAGCACCACCCTATTTTAATCTAGAAGTTCAAAGATTCTTGAACATTGTTCTTCTTCACTGCTGGATGGGACACATTGGGTTCACAATCTTCTACTACTCCAGTGATCACCCAGGTTCCTAGACTACACGGTGTGATTTTTTTCTTGTGGAGGGTTTTTAATGAGGACTGTTTATCTACTACCCCTGCCAAGAAATCTTAAACTCCACAACCATGCTGTTGCTCTTCCTGTAGCTACAATCATTATGGATATGCTGTTGCATATGTGAGAGAGATTAGACTCTTACCTAAATGTGTGTCATGTGACAAGACGTGCACACAGTGATGGACTCTGAAGGACACAAGAAACTTGAATAGTTTGCCTAGCAATTGGTACATTTTATGGATTTGTATAGTAATTACAACAACTAATATAAATGTTTGAAATCACATTCTTTTAGGACACCCTGTTTTATTTATTAAAGATATATTTCCAGCAGACAATAAACAGATAGTCCTAATTATCTTAAAGTTTTAATTTCTTTTTAAAAAAACATTTAAATTTAATCTAGATTGTAATTTATAAAATTTATCAGTAATTTCTGATTTTTTAACTCAACTTTTTTACTTAAAAAGTAATGCCCTGTTAGTAAAATAATATGTCGTAATAGTGTAATATACCTTATTATGAGTTTTTAACTTTATTATTTGTAAATTATTTATTTGTGTAATAAATTCAAATTGTAAATAATTTGAATTTTCTTGAATAAATTTTAACATAATATATTATTTACACATCATTTATATTATAAACTTTTATTATTGATTTTAATTAAACAAATATAAAATATAGTTTTCTTTATTTTAAATCTTATAAAAAATGTACCAAACAGTGTCATATATGAATAATGTGCATTATTAAGGAAAAAAATCTATTCATTGTAATTAGGAAATTAATTTATAAAATATAAACATGTTCTAGCAACAATTTTTTATTTATCAAATGTTTTTGACTAAGTAGCCATCCTCAGGATCAAACATGTGATAGAATTCTTTTTAAATTTAAAAAGAATTCTATTACATGTTTGATTAATATAGGGTGAGTCAAAAGTTGCTTTAACACCCTTATAAAATCAAACTGAAATAGGCTAGGAGAAATTTTGGCATGATAGAAACACATGTTATGCCTAGGAATAACCATCTTTGCATGTGTCAACCAAGTGGCTATCATTTTGAATTCAGCTCAAAATGTTTAATTGCTACTTGTTCTCTTGATATATCCTTTAGTTATAAGCATAAATTTTGCTACAGCAAAATTTATGCTTATAACCAAAGGATCCAGTAAAATCAGCTCAAAATGTTTAAGAATGGGATCATGTGATACACGAAATGTGGCTAGAATTTTGAGAGAAATGCATTGATGTGTACTTGTTCTCTACCTAACTTTAATTTGTGAAAACTTATTAAGAAATGAATCTAACCAAGTTTTTCTTTTCTAGATGTGTTAAACAGTGCTAAAATACTTGTAAATGTCAAGAGGTACAATATAATTGGTTTTTTAAAATTTTTATTGGTCAATCTATTATGACTTTTAAGGTGTGTTTCAAATTTATATGGACACGAAAAAATTAAAGTGAAACCCAAATTTGCTGCATTAAGTGACAAATGTTTTATTAAAAATAGCATGGATTTACTTGTTTCCACACTGCAAAATAAGAATTTTAATCAAACATTAACATTTTGTCACTGAAAATAATATTTATGAAACTCTTATACAAAAAAACTGTTACATATTTATCCGGACAGGTTTCAAATTGCAAAGTTTTCTTACAATTTAATGGCCAATGTAACCACCATTTAACTTAATTACATTAAATACTCGATTAGGCATTGTTTCAATTAGATTCTGAAGGAATTCAATCTTAAGTTTATCCCAAGCATCTGAAATTGCTGCCTTCAAATCATGAATTGTGGAAAACTGCTTTCCATTGGCATAAACTGTACGAACCATCATCCCCCAAAGATTTTCCATCGGATTCAGGTCAGGGCTTCTAGCAGGCCATGTCATCAGATTAATATTTTTACGTTTAAACCACATTTTTGTTGATTTAGAGGCATGCACAGGGGCATTGTCTTGTTGAAAGATCCAATTTGGTCCACAAATATTTGGTCCAGCTTCCAATAAATGATCTTCAAGCATGCCTTGATACTTCTCTGAATTCATTCTTTGAGTTATAAATGCTAAATCTGTGGTTCCATTGAATCCAAACGCACCCCACACCATTATTGATCCCCCACCCATTTGGCGTTTTGAAAATATTCGTTTTTCGGTTCTTAAATCGTGCCAATAATACTTTCAACCATCTGGACTATCTAAGATGAATTGTTTTTCATCACTGAACAAAACTTCAATCCATTCTTTGGATTGTCATGTGTTTTTGTGCCCAATCAAGTCTGTCACTTTTGTGCTTTAATGAAAGTGGTGGCATTATAGCTTTTTTTCTGAATTTTAACGTTAGAGATTTATTTAAAACTCTCCACACTGTTGTGCTGCTACAAGGTAAGTCTAATTCTTGTTTTATTTTTCTTACTGATGTTTGTTTTGTGAAGCGAATCTTGATGATTTGTCTTCAATCTCGAGGTATAAGCTTGGGTTTTGGACCTGTCTTGAATTTTGGTACATCCTAGCCACGTCTTTTTGATAAATAATCACCAACAGTTGATTTTGGACGATTTACATATGCTTCAATTTCTCTTATTGACTTGCCTTGTGATTTATAGGCATCAATCTGCTCTTTTTCCTAATCAGATAAATTCTTTGTTCTACCCATTTTAAAACGTTGAACAACACAAAGAATTTGTATTACAATTAGATATGTAAGCTGATTTGTATATTTCAATGCTTGAAACTAAACAATATTCTATTTAATTCATGAAATAAGTGCCTGTCCGGATAAATATGTAACAGTTTTTTTGTACAAAATTTTAAAAAATATTATTTTCAGTGACAAAATGTTAATGTTTGATTAAAATTCTTATTTTGCAGTGTGGAAACAAGTAAATCCATGCTATTTTTAATAAAACATTTGTCACTTAATGCAGCAAATTTAGGTTTCACTTTAATTTTTTCGTGTCCTTATAAATTTGAAACACACCTTACATTTAACAATCTTCAATTTTGAGAAAAAAGATTCACAAAGATAAGTGATTCCCATTGCAGCTGTAATGCTCATCACATTTTTTTGGGGTTAGAGAATGTATCATTACAGATGTATTTTGTATAAAACTAAACTTTGTTATTGGCCTGTAACATATATTTCAATTCAGAAGATGAATGGAGGTCTATCAAATCTATCTGCAAATTTGTTGGAGCTTGTTCCACAACAATGTCAAATGGACATAAGAAAATATTAAATATATTCTCATAAATTTTTAAATGTGAAAATCTTTCTTGAAATTCTCTTAGTAAATTAGTAATTTCTTGTGCATATTTAGGAAAGTGTTTTTTGACCCTATTACATTTATGCAATTTTGGACAAGGAATTGTAGTTTTTGATTTTAACTGACTTGAGTTTTGCTATGAATGCTTCTATATTTTGATAACAGTCTGTGATCAATTTGTTTTCACCTTAAAGCTGCTTATTAAGTTTGTTTAATTTTATTGTGATATTAGTAAGGAAACATAAATTCAAAAACTGTCCATCATATAATTTAGGAACATTCTGGCCCTTTTCATTTATAAAAATTCAAATTTCTTCTCTCAATTTCCAAAATTTTTTTAAGCATTTTTCACCACTTAATTAGCAGAGATAGCTAAACAGAATAACTTTAATAAATATGACTGCCAGTTCAAATTTAAGAAAACTAGTAACTAATGGTCATCCGATTTTGAAATGACCTACAGAACATAACCATTACATGAAGTGCCCCTTGGTGGCTGACTATATCAAATAACTTGCACAGTAAATCATAATTAAACTTGTTAACAATCTAAATATGGAATGATTTGAAATTTTAAATCTATATGTATGTGTGAGAGTAGCCGGGGGTACAACTCCGTTTTGGATTGTTTGTATCACTTACTCGGCACAGATTAACCGAAATCTGTCTCCAAAGTTTCAGATCTCTAGATCCGATCTTAAAAGTTCTTATAGGAGGGCGATAATCTCTAATAGATCTGAATCTGTGAAGTTCAGATCCTTGTCAGGGTCCCGACACCAGTTTGTCAATTTATCGATGCGCGGACAAACACGCGTATGAGATCTGATTTGGACACAAAATTAAGAGACATTTTAATTAAAACGAAACAATAAATTTAATAAAACAAGGAAATAAATCATACAAAAAATTTTAATGAACGAGAGATAGAATTACCACCAATAGCATACAAATCGAGAGATAGCTATACTTATCTTCTACCCAATTCGCGATCGAGCGAGAGAGCTCACAAAATCGTTAAAAACATACAACCTGTTCTAGTTGTCGTTCGTCGTCTTCTCTGTAGGTAAGGGACACTTTGGAGATAAAGTTCATTTACTTCTTCGTATGCGAGATCGATATGTGCACAAATTCAAAGTATAATTTCTAAGTGCAGACTCTGGACTTATTCTAAGTGACTCGACTAAGGGCGTTGGTCATCAGGAGGAAAATGTGTGGAGTTTGGACGCTTCCAGATCTGTCGCTGAACTCCCCGAATTCGGACTAATTTCCCTTATATCTCACGATCAGCGACCAATCATCTGCTTGAAATTCGTTCATGTGAACGGATGAAAAGGGGAATCAAAGAGGGGTAGATAGTTCCCATCTGAGCGAGATTTCTAACGGATAAGGGGAAAACAGAGGATGTACGGACTTCCCTTAAAGGAAGTAACATCTGTTATCTATCTTTTCCCACGTCCAAAACACTAGTTTTTCACCAAAATGAAGTAATATTTTGTGTTGATATTTTAACATTATTAATAAAAATTATTAACTTAGGCCCAGGGCCTTTCGGTTTTCACAGTATGTGTAAATGTGTAAATTCTAATTGAAATTTTATTAGGCTTATTTCTAAAGAATTTAAAGAAAACAATAAAATTTCTTATCATTTATTGGTAACACAGNTATTTTAACATTATTAATAAAAATTATTAACTTAGGCCCAGGGCCTTTCGGTTTTCACAGTATGTGTAAATGTGTAAATTCTAATTGAAATTTTATTAGGCTTATTTCTAAAGAATTTAAAGAAAACAATAAAATTTCTTATCATTTATTGGTAACACAGAAGACCATTGTAACTTAAGAATGTGTTTATTGTTTGACATTTATTACACATATAGGGTAAATTTAAGGAATAATAATTTCATTATACCAAAACACCAATTTAAAAATATTTATTGTTGTAAACATACTGATTAAATACATATATATACAATTTGTACTGTACCTACATATATATTATATGTAATACATTTGAAGCTTTGTTAAAAAATACTTAATACTGTTTTAATTTCTGATTGTACATGATAAGGTGTTATACATCATATTAATGTATTTAACTATACATGTGATATTTCGTTGCAATAAAAATCTATACAAGATAATTACTGTTTTAAAAGGGCCACACAAAAACATTGAGTGGGCTGCATGCCGTGGGTTGGACATTGCTGATCTAGATGTTACATGAACTCCTCTCCCGGACCTGAGAATGATCTGGATTTGTTATTCACACATTACAGGCATTTTAGCATTGTTTAACAAACCTGGAAAAGAAGAAATTTTTAGATTAATTTCTTAATAACTTTTCACAGATTAAAGTTAGATAGAGAACAAGTGCAGACCATTGCATTACTCTCAAAATTCTAGCTTAATTTCATGCATTGCATAATCCCACTCTGTTTAAACATTTTGAGCTGAATGCAGAATGGATCGTTTGATTGACATACATGAAGACTGTTGCCATAAACATTCTATTAGCACAGTCTTAGTACTAAAATCAAATCTTTTAATTAAACATATATAATGACTAAAATTAAAAGTCTGGAATGGGATAAAAAATGTTAGTTTTTATCATGACAGTGTTTTTCTCTGCACAACCCAGTTTGATTTTTTGAGGGTGAGTAACTCTTGACTCATCCTGTATATTAATCTTAGTTATTTAAAACATTTTGTAATTTCAAAAAAATTTTTGTACATATTTATATTTTATGCTTTAGCATTCTATTTGGAACTTTTTAACCAAATCTGTAACATTTTCAGGAAGTCATAGTTATTGTAGTAATAAAACATAAATTTCAAGAGTGCCTTATATTTATTTAAAATTTTTGTCAAACTATAAATTATTCTTATCTTTCAGACATTCTTCAATGTTATGAATAAAAAATAATTTTTACTTTGTAAGCTTCTTTAGAATAATTGCAATAACTTTGTACATTATTATTTTATATAATCATATTGCTCACTCAAATTATAATGAGTGAGCAATATGATTATATCTAAATTAGTTAATTAATTAATAAATTAATCTGGAAGCAAAGATCAGTAGATCAGTCTGGGTAGCATAACTGGCAATGTGTCTGTACAGTGAGCAAGTGTTGTTGGTTCAAGTCCCAGTCCTGGTTGATGTTTTATTCTAGAATATTCTAAAGTGAAATTAAATTATTAAATTTAACAAGATGGCAGCTTAATTTGCTACCTTCTGCCAAACTACTTAGTAATTGTTTGCCTTAACTCAATAAAGTACATTTGATATTTGAAATAAAATAAATCATTTAAAGTTATGAAATTAATAATTTTTTAACTTTATAATTTTTTAGTTTTAATTATATTTATTGAAATTTTATTCTTATTATAGTGTAGTTTGATAATAAGTCAGATGACATCTACAAGATGTGAAGCTTCAAATTGGCTACTTTATCCAGTAGGAATTGTAATGCTTTTAGTATTTGGTTTGCCTCAAGTGGGAGAGAAAGAAATTTTTCTATTGAGGATATTAACCTTATTTACTGTGTTAGCACACATTAATTATGGTGTACATGTGGTATGTTATTTTTCAGTTAATGTGTATTATATTATATATCATAAATATAAGTTTAATTTATATTTTAATGTATGTAAATTTTCTTGAAAATTTCAATATAATAAGTGACACAAGAAAAAATATTTCAGAAAGATTGTAAAATTATAAAATTTTCAATTTCTAATTGATTTGAATATTGAAGAAAGTATTTTGCTTCCTAAAAACATTATTTGTATTCAGCTATGAACTGTATTTTTGTACAGTTAATCTATGGGTTATCTGTATTTAAAACACAATTTCAAAGGGGATGAGGATTATCTATTTCATTTTTATTAAAAATTGGAATACTGAACTTATCAAACAGCTTTTCCTTTGTGTGATGCACACTTTTGTATCACAATTTTTCCTGAAACCATCAAATATATGTATACTCTTACTTTGCCTTTAATGCTCTCCTATTAATTTTCTGTATACTCAATCAATGCTTTAATTGATATTAGACACACTTTTTTGAATTTGTGTCTTGAAAACTGATAAATATCTGGTAATTAGGATCTTATAAATGGTCCATAAACTTTTAATTAATTAATAGTTAAAGATTACCCAAATTGTAGGTTTCTAAATTTTCATCTTTCAAAAGATTTACAACTGTACTGGAACCATTTATTCAAAATTCATTACATTTTGGCATTTTTTTTGCAGACTATTAAATAATTGGAAAATGCATTTTTCAATAAATGATGCATTATACTTTAATAGCAAATAAATATACACTGTTATACATTTACTGAATGGAAATATAAAAATATTTTGAGTGACATCTGCCACATAAGTAGTGTTTAGATTTTAATGTATCTTACATTTTTCAAGAATTTCACATTGAAAGATGTTTTAAGCATAAATACACAATAACACTAAAAATTTTTAAGATTTAGAATATCAATTTTTTAAGATAATATAAAATAATATGAACCAACTTCAAAGTGCATAAATACTACTAAAAAATTTTGTAATAAGTATAACACAAATCAGCTACAAGTTCAGAATCTACATATTGTTATATGAATTCAACCATAGTTAACAGTAATATATAGAGAGAGAATTTAGATATTAAGGAAGGTTTCTAATAGTTATTATTTATACATTTATATAAATAGAGGTGTTAAATGAATAAATGATCAGTGTTTTCTAAGAATTTTTTAAAGTATATTTTTCATTTTTAATTACTATTACAGATTTTATTTCACTTCCTTTAATTAATTCAATTTTATGCACAATTTATACAAATGTTTTGTAAACTTTTTTTCTGCCTTGTGTGTACCAAGAGGGTTTTTATATCTGTTTATTACAAATTTAGCCAAAACAATAAATCAGTCAGACAGTGATAGATGACATCCAGCATATCTAGATTAGACTAGCTAATCATTAAAATTTATGAGGATTTAATCAAAACAGATTATTTGATACAAACTTTAAGATTAACTTTAATTAAATTTGATATTAGAAATAGCATAGTCATTTTATAATTATCATATTTTACAATAACTTTTTTATATCATATTTTTTTACAAGGTCACATCCAGATTTCAGTGTAGAATGTTCAGAAAAGGTATTTAGTGTATTTAAGCAGCCACATCTTAACCACCTGCCCCCAAAAATCTTTTATTTTAACACTTTAAATTTAGAATGTATGCTTTATTTATGCTTATTATCTAGAGTAAAATTAGAATGAATATTTATTCGTCAGGGAAAAAGAGGAAATTAAAAGAATCATTTACAATTACAAGCAATTCTACTTGATTATATGCAAAAGATGCTTATCTATTCTAACAATAATAATAATAAACAGCAGTTTTATTCAAAAGTTGGGCTAGGTAGAGGTTGCCTGTAGACTATTGAAGGCCATTTGGGAATTCATTAGCCTATGAGAAATTACAACTTCACACATGATGTTTTTTTTTTTGTCTTATATTGTTAAAAGTTGTACTTTTTTTTTCAAGATATCCAATACCACATCTGGCCATGCAAGCCCAGACCATTACACTCACAGTGTCTTATATACCATATTTCATGGTATATAAGGCACAACTTTTGTTTACATAAAAATTTGAACCTGTTTAGAAAGAAGATTGACTCAGAATGAGGTTCATTTCACAATATCTGCAAATCCTACTCTGAACTAACATTTTTCCAGATACAGTCAAATCTCAATTCTACATAACAATAATTTTGTTATGCAGAAATCTAAATTTTTGCATAACAATAAGAAATATAATTTCTTAAGCAATTCATATTAATGTAAAATTTCTACTGTGATTTAAATCTGTTTAGTGATACGTTTTTTTTACTTTACTCATAAAATATACAGTGTTTTCCTTTCTCTACAATGATGATGATGCAGTGAATTAAATTTTAATGTATTTTAACTTATTGCTCTATATTGGAGTACAAAATATGGTATTCTCTTAATACAGTGATTATACTACAAACATTACTTGCAGTCAGTAACATTATGTGCTCATTCTGGCAAACCACATCAGTACTGATGAGATTTACCAGGTTAAACATGTTTTTTGTATTTTAGTACCAAGATTTTTTGTTTAGCATTTAAAATTAATGATCCTTTTATGCTTTAACTGAAAAATGCTTTGAGCAAAATTTTTTTTGTTAACATTTAACACTATGACAAATGAAACCAGTTTTCTACAGCTGTTTAGTGCTTTTTTGGCACTTTCTGGTCTCAAATCAAAATAAACTTGTATATTACAACCAAAATCCAAATCTACCAGAACCTAATCTTACTAGATAAAAATAATTTGTAACAAAGCCTTTTTTACTTTTAGAATTAGTGTAATTTGCAATAACACAACATCCTTGTATACTTTTAGAATTAGTGTAATTTGCAATAACACAACATCCTTGTATAATTTCTAGGGAATTTTATGCTAAACTCATTTAATATATAAAGTTCTCTTAGAAAGTATACAGGGATGTCTTAGTGTTGCAAATTACATTTATCAAAATAATTATGAAAAACATTCTCCTTAAGAAATTATATTTTACTAGCTGCAAGGACCCGCTTCGCTGGGTTTTTAAAAAGTAACGATAGTGAAGATTAAGATAATTACATTATAGCCAATCTTACCCGTTTTCACAGAATGCAAGAATTAGGTCCCCCATTTCTGATTAGAGATCTGGTCCCGATTCTATTTCTGAACGTCTCCTGTTCACGTCAAGTCAAACGAACTATTTTCAACGTTTCTGGAACGTTTACAATCGTTCTATAATCGAACCAATATTCGAATTTTATGTTCGAATTTAATTCGAACAAATTCGAACAAAACATTCGAAATAGAAAGCCACTTTCAACCACTTTCAGCCTCATATCTCCCGCACCCTTATAGCTATCGAGACGCAACCACCCCTATGCACGAATGGAGACTTGGGGCTACCACCACATATAAACACCATTCACGTGCGATGTGTAGTTTTGGCGGAAAAGTGAAATATAGGGACATACATATCCATTTTTATATATATATATAGATAATCAGTTTAAGTATGGAAAGTACTTTTAGTTTTACTTAATTCATTTTTGCCTGGAAAGATTCAGATTCTGATTGAGTAAGGATTTTGATGTTTAATATACTGTATATTATAGAAATAATATGCAGTAAAATTACTTAAATCTTATACTAGTGGAGACTAATAATACTATATGTTTTTCTAATGTTGTCTAGCTTTGTAAGGTTAAAACTTTATACATACTTTTTTAACATCTCTCATTATAACAATTAATCTCTATCCAATATTTTTTCTTGTTCTGTTAAATGTTGCTATAGACTGTATATCTAAATTCTTAATTAAATTAAATTTAATAATTAGGCCATTTTTAATTTAAATTCTTATAAAATGACAGTTATGAGTATTTCTTGTGACATATTCCCTTTGTTATTTAAATTAGCAGCTTAAGATTAAACTGAGAATCATTAGACAAGTTGTTATAATTATCTGTCCTAATTGTATTACTTTGTGTTTTTTGTACTGATGATTGTGTTAAAATTAAGAAATAGAGAATTTATTACTTGTTTTATTCATAATTTGAGATTCTTATTATATTGATTTGCATATAGAAAACAAATTTTAACTTTAAGTAAAAGTATTTATAAAAAATTGAATTACAGTAATTAATTTACATTTTTATCATTCCTGTATAGGTGCGTCAAATGTGTCGTCATTTTAAAATATACTGCTTCTCTTTAAAAAAAGTGCCAGCAGATTGACTTGAGATGTAAGACAAAAAAAGAATAATACTATATGACATTATATCTGCTGCAATTGAAAAATGTTTTTCTTAAGATAAATGTGGGTGCATCAAAGGTAATGCAGATCATCTAGAATTTTTCAAGCAGCATATTTGTGGAATTTTTCAGGCAACATATATTTGAATTTTCTATTCAAAGACAATGAAGTATGCCAAAATATTTAGTTTTAAGAAGTGGTCCATTTAACATTCTGTAGAAAGCTTTTACTTTCTACAAATTATACCACAAATTCACCCTAAAGTTTTCATATAAAAGCTTAGAATCAAAGTGTTATTTTTTTAACTGTCATCCATCTCAAAATTGATGCACATCATGAATGTTTCCTATCCTTGTCCATACCGTAATTTAATGCACAACTTCTATGACGATGTGAGAATTTACAGTTAAGATATGTTCGTATGCATTTCAGAGATTATAGATGTTGAAGAAAGTTTTATTATTGAAATAATAATAATATGATGTTATGGCCATTCCAAATATTTATCATTAGTTTTAATTGCCATTTATTATCATTATACAGACAACATATAATTTGTAATTAATCATGCAATTATAAAATGTCTTCCCTTGTAATATTATTTTGATTGAATTAATGTATTCAAAATTAATGTTTGAAAAACTATACTTGTATTTCTGTTATACTTCTAGAAGATTCTAAATACGCCTAATATTATTGTAGTAAGTAAATGTTTTTTTAATAACTGTTTTGGAAATCAATGAATTGATTTATACTTTTAGATATACAATGTATTGAGAAGTTGCATTTGCTAATTCTTGATATTGTATTTACAGGTGTATTTTATATTATCATTAATCCCAGTTATTTGTCTTCCTTATAAAAGATTTTGAAATTCACAATATACTAATCCAAATCTCCGTTCATTGTGTTCTTGAATATATTAAACAAAGTCAAGTCTTTTTATTCAAGAACATTATCTTCTATCAATTTTCATGTGAATCTTGTGTTAATTATATAATTTTCGAAAAAATATTTCTTTATTAAGAAAATCTATATATCTTTTTCTTAATCCTGTTTTTCATTAATACATATTCTTAAAATATACATTAATAAATTATCAAATTTAAGTTTGATAACATCATTTTTATTTAACTGTCTTTGTATGTCTAATTGCATTGCTTTATATAATGTCATATGTTTATCATGGTCTTCAAATAAAACACTTTATTAAGTGTTTTTTATTAAAAAATATAAGTTTATATTTGTTTCTTTGATAATGAATTTACATAAAACTGATTTTTTGTAATTAAATCCTTTTAGTTGTTTTTTCTATATAAACTGTTAAAAAAAACTTTTTAAAAATCAGCTGAAGCATTTTATATTTAGAATATTTCATTATAAATATTCCTTATTATGACTTTTTTCGTACTGAGTTTGTAAAATTTAAGTATAAATATTTTGAATAAAAAAGTAAAAATTAAAAAATATATATATATATTTATATATACATTGGATATGGTGGTATAGTTGAAACAGAGTTTAAAAAGTGCAATGCAAAAATCAATTCTAAAAATTGCAATTATTAAGTTAATATCAGTATATAAATCAAATCTTTATTATATACATACATGTATATTTAAATACTAAAAATTAAAAAATATATTTGAGAATAATGTTACTTTTGCAGTATTGATATACTTTATACAGGATGTATAAAAAGTCTCTCCACAGAAGGTATTGTAGGTTGTGGTCACTCCTTTCAGCTTGTTAATTGGTTTTGGGTGATACTTATACACTAGGAGGCATTGTGTCTGCTCCACTATTCCACAGCTGGCATATAGGCAGTTTAATTGATGTTTGCATGTGCATGGTGTCTTGGTTCAGTATAACCTACAATACCCACTGCAGAGAAACTTTTTGAACACCCTGTATAATATGCAGTCAATTTATATTTTAATGCATTAGCTTGATATGCAATCAGATTTTTTTAAGCTGTATTACTCCCTGTACATAGAAATTAAGAACTTTTAATATTTAAATTTAATGAACCTTATGAAAATGCAAACATAAAAACTCAATTATTTGTAAATTTAAAAGGTCAGAAAGATTGAATTTTATGTTTTGATAATTTTATAATAATAAATTTCATTTCTTTATTAATATTCAGAATAAATAACTGTGTTAATGTTATTTGTGTTATTTAACAGAAGCAAATGCTTCATCTTAAGTTTTTATTTTGATTAAAATAAATCTTGAAGATTTAAATTTTGGGAAATTAAATAGACATTTTGAATAATATTTCACAAAAGAGAAATGTAAAAAAAAGTAAAAGATAAAATGTAAATATCAAGAATTTTCATGATTATCCAGTTTTAATCGTTGATTCTTTTTTTATATTGATAAATATTTTAACAAGTAAAAATACTCATTTGTTAGAAATAAATTGACAGTACTTAATAAAAAATATTGAATAATAATAATTAATAATAATAATGCTGAATGTATAATCAGATGTGTTCTGAAAATGCAATATTTTAGATAAAAATTGTAATATTTATGTCAATTTTAATTTATCAAGATGATTTACAAAAACATGAAAATCTCAAATTTGGAATTGTTTATTCACAAAACCTGTATAAGATTTATTCATTTAATAAATTTCATTGTGCCCATGTTTTGTTGTCATTTACTTTTAACTAAAATTACTATATTCATAAATATTGCTCTAGTTATCTTCAATAAATCTTACTCTCTCAGAACTTAGTTTTAACTCTTCAAAAATAACTAAATTATTCATCGTATTGAAATTTGGATCATGTCCCATGCTGGCCTATAGATGAATGTTTCCAAAGTAACGAGCAAATCTCGTACTGCACTGCAAAATCGAATCAGGATATCCAAGATAACAGAATAATACCCTAACAGGTTAAAGTATTAAGGAATAATTTATTGTTTGATACAATTTTGAAGCAATGACTTCTCCAGTTTGAGGAACATGAATGAACTAACTACTGACAGATTGTTATAATAGTGGGTTGGGGCAGAATCAATAAACTAGTATATACTATATAGAGTGGCTGTGGCCTTAGATACAGCACTCTTAGTGGCAATGACAAGTACTATTGACTGCTATTTTACTTTAAGTCAAAACATTGAAGTCTGTACCAGGTGTTGGGCAGGATTGTCACATTGGAATGTTTTTCTCATCTAAATCTAGATTGTTTCATCTCAAATTTAGTTATTTTCTAGATTTTATTTCATTATAAAGAAGATAAGATCAGAGTTTAAAGTGGTAAGTATAGTTCTTAACCCTCAATATAACAATGTTTTTATAATCTGTGGCAGGTCTTGAAAGGCTTTACTCTCAGCCATATGATTGTTTATTTATAGTATACTCAGGTTAATCTGATTGGTGCCATGCTGTGTGGTGTTGATTTTTTTCGGACTGTTTTGTTTTCTTTTGCAGAATGTAAGTAGTGGTCTTGTGTTTTTATTATAATTATAGTTTGTTTGGGAAAATTTTGATTTCAACTTGTGAAAATATTTACAATGAAAACTATATTTTGACTTTTGTCGTGTTATGAACCACGTTGAAGTTAAAATCCTTCTAAAAGGAAATTGGGAGCTAATAATTGTGGGAAATGGAAGAAGTGTTGCATTTGCCTATCAAAAATAGACAAAAAAAAAAACATGCCATTAAGTGCAAGAGACTGATATGTAGAAACTGCACCATTAGGATGTGTAGGCCTACAAATTATGCATGATATGCATAATTCTAGATAACAAAAGTATATTAACATGAACTAACCTTTTATTCGTTGTCATTTACACACGTCTAGAACTAATTTTATTAAAATATGTTGCCGGTAAGAAATATTAACATAGCTTTCTTAAAAAAAAAAAAAGAAACTTAAAACAACCATATTTTAAATCTAGCAGCTTGTGAAAAATCCAATAGTGAGTTGCTTAACTTTCCCGGCTGTTGTGAGATTTTATTTTAAAAAATAACTTTTTATATTTCTAATCATTATCGAATGGCAAAAAGCTTAACTTTGAGGCTAGTGATGAATTTTATTACAACAAAAATTGTAAACGTTAATAACGAATAACATCATTAAGTCCGACCTGTCTGGAACACACGACATCCCTCTATCTACCCACCCCTTCATCCTTTAATCACTAAAATTTAATAGTATCAATGCTCCTTATACACATCACCCTGCCAAATCTCGTTTCTTATAGACTTCAACACCCACATAAGCGAAATATTTTTTTCTTTTTAACTTTTTTGGGTTCATAGTCTCAAAACGTGGAGATTTGCAAAATCTCTGAGGGTCAAATTTGACACGATTCCAATACTTGTAATGTATACATAACAACCAGGAAAGTAAAATTAAGAATGCTTAGAAATGTATTTAACTTATCCATACAGAATATCTTGTCTTGTTTAGAAACGTTTAAATAAAGGGTTAAAGAAAAAAATATCTTGTTATTTACTTTTAAAACAAAATAACTAAGTAGATTCATTTTGATTCGCACCATCTCAGTTAAGTGTTAAGTTTTCCTTTTCTTTTCACACTTACACAACGAGTTAGAATATAATCGTTGCCTTTACACAGCACAAATGGCACGTCTCCTTGACTAAAAAGAAAATGGCGGACGTGTATTCAATTTTCTGTAAACATGGCATTATTCTATGTAGTATATTATAGCTCGTTGGGCAGAACTCATGATACAGCCGCCACCTCTTTGTGAGTTCTGGACTATTTCTGGAAAATGAATACAAAACGAGCGAAGAACAACGCTTTAAATAATTTTTATTTGATATAATCAATACATTATATCAAAACATAAAGTAATAGAGGTATTACCTTGTCCTATTATCTTAAACGTATAAAGTAAGCCTATCATGTTTTAATATGTGACATCGTCCATCTTTGCAGCAGCGATCATCGTAGTATAGGCACAAGAAGCGCGCGCTTGGGGCCTCCGAAAATTAGCAGCTTGAATGAGATATATAGCCTACATTCTGCAAACCTCGGGCACAGATGCCATCTTCATCAAGACAATCTGCCGTAAACGGTGTAATAAAAGTTTTTACTACTAAATAACTGCAAATAAAATTTCCTTTTCGACCGCGAGAAAATATCTTAAGTAAATTAATAATAATACTTTCTGCGTTTACATACCTACTATCGAATCAAATAAGTGCGGCTGATCTCTTGAAAACTGCGAATTGTGTGAACGAATGACTCTTTCCCTGAAATATTGGCACAGAGTTCAGTTACACCCGGTATATAATAACTAAGTCCGAGTTTTAATAACCAAATATTTAAACGCCGGACTTTTCGAGGCTAGGCTTTAATCAATAAAACTAAACTAATATAATCTAAACACTTTTGTATTCTGTATTGATATTAATACTGTAATTACATTAATTTAGAAAATATTATGTACATATAAAAATTATATAGCGACATTTTAAAAAATTATTTCAAGAATATTTAAGCCACGCTTCTAAAATATAAATTTAAAAATTATTCGAATAAACATAATTTCGGTTTTAAACGGAAAAAAATTCGAAAGTGCTTTTTTCGAATACGAACTTTGCAGTTAACTTGGAACGAAAGGTAAGACAAGTACTGTACAATCAAATTTTTATTTTTTGGGTTGCAATTTGAAAAAAATTGCAGACCTATAAATTCCTACTGTCGTCTGTGTGTGTGTTCTTCCTTAATCTCGAGTTAGATATATGAAAATCGAGACCAGGAAATCGTAGGCACTGGAAGCTTCGATTAACTATATATGAAGTCACATTATTTCAATTCAGAACTTCCCCTGAAAGCAGTTAATAAATGACCTGCACGACTTTATTGCTAAAGGAAAAGTATGATGTACACTACAGTACTAATTTGAGGTGGAGAGCATATACTGTCTTTAATTATTAATTTATACTATTTAAAATCTTAAAATAAGATTATTTTCAATTTAAGTTAGAGGGAAGAAAAATTTTTGTGGTATTCAAAAATATCTGTACTGAAGGAAGAATAATAATTTAATCGAATAAAACGTTTTTATTTTGATATTTAAATATCAAATAAAAACGTTTTATTCGATTAAATATGTATTTTTTAATAATACAGTACTTAGGTTTTAATAATATTTAGTAGCCTGTTATTAGCCTCTCATTCAGTAAATTAAAATTAAAAAATGATCAATTTACACGCATTTATAGTTTATTTATTGCTACTTAGTTTTTGTTCTACTAATACTCTGAATATACTGTACATTACATCTATTGGTTAGTCCTAGTACTATAATCGTTTAATTTTAAATCTAAAAGTAAGTTAAAATCGAATTCATGCAGATGATATTCTACCGTGACTTTTTGTTTTTATTTTTTATTATTTTAATTGCTCCGTGTTTGAGCTTGTATGGGGTCAAGATAGACCAGGCCGCTTTTGCCATTTTGTTTTTGAACAAATAAAATACGTAAAATGTTTCTTTA
Organism: Centruroides sculpturatus; assembly: GCF_000671375.1. NCBI lineage: Eukaryota > Metazoa > Arthropoda > Arachnida > Scorpiones > Buthidae > Centruroides > Centruroides sculpturatus. The sequence continues at coordinate 28,826 of NW_019388042.1, forward strand.
TTAATAAATATTTTATTTTCTGTTAGTAAAAATAACACTAGTTTATATGGATAGCAATCACTATGACCACCTAAATTTTTCTCCGAGCCTGGAGAAAAATCCTCAGCTCTCCCCCTCTCGACGGGTTATAAGTTATAATTAGTATTATATCTACAATGTTACTCAGAGACATGTACATTTTTCATCCATGACAGAATTTAGATTTCTTGCTAGGCACGCGAGGAGCATACCTAGGATCCCGAAATCATGAAAAAAATAAAGTAACTGTATATCATGATTTATAAACAACTCTTTTAAATAAATCATTAGTTTATGATGTCGTAAAGTTATGTAGAAGGACCCTAATCTTCTATGCCAAGGACCCAGGTCTTAATTCGCCTATGAATTTATTTTAAAAGTAAAACGTATTCATTATTGTATACGTATCTTCTTGTTAACAGATATTTTTGAACAGTAAAAATCTGTTAACAAGAAAATTCTTAATTCAAATAAAGATCGTAAATAAAAGTTATATATAGTTTGCAAAAATAACGAACGATATCTAATAAACTTTATTTTATATTTATGAAATTGGAAGTCGAAGAATACAATGAATATATTTGAAAAAATGAAAGGAGCTGGAGATTTACCAGCAATGACAATGCCGAACGAGTTTGCTTCGTTGCATCCAGATCATGTAATTATCGAATTTCGATTATTTACATTATTTTTAAAACATTGAATTTATAGTATATAAAACGCCTAAGATGTAACTTAATTTTATGGTATTTTCCAATAAAATACAGTCTGTCAAATTTCCTCCATTGCGATGATCTTGAAATTGAATTTTAAGATTTTTTTAGAAGGGAAAGCTTTCAAATAATCAATTTTATTAAGTTTCATTAAGGACTTCAGTTGCTATAGCTTCTATATTGACTTCTATTAATCCTTCCTGGTACGCAAATAAGTTATCTGACCAACAAAGCCATAACAGTACTTTCCCAATCTCCTTACTCCTGACGGCCGAGTAGCCAAGTGGACGAGTGGATAAAACCACTGAACATTGGTAGTAAGTTGATCGGGGGTTCGGTTTACAAAACAATTACAAAATTTTCTTTTGTAGAGAAAATTTTGTAATTTGACCCCCTGCTCTCTCCCTTGCCTCTCCTCATTTTATCAAATCTGTCCCAGACATTAGAGTTTAGATAAAACGGTTATTGATGGAACAAGACAACACAACACGAGGGCGATCTGTCAACATGATGCTTCTCGGGAAGACTTTCTATGGGAAACTGGGTTCTACATAGATGTAAGACACGTGAAGAAAATCCGGAAAACTTTCATGTGGTCAGCCGTTGGTGAGGCGCAAACCTACAACCAATATTAGTGTTCAGTGGTTTTATTCGCTCGACCAATAACTGGGGACCCGAGATCAAATTTGAGCAAGTGAAAAAGCCAAAGAATTTTTAATGGGTATTCTTTCAAGATACATTTTTTAATTGGGCCTCTCCTCTCGCATTCTGGCTGTTCCCATCGTGGGTCTGACTGAACCCATGGGTTTCAGTCATGGGCTTGATTAAAAGGCCCATTGTTTTTTTACTCTTTCGCCCTCTGGGCTAGTGCCCAGAGGGCGAAAGAGTAAAAAAACAATCTTAAGTCCTGAACATTGAAATGCCTATCCTTGACCACGGAACCGCAAATCTACTTTGCATAAACCGATAACGAAACTACGGAATTTGACTGTATATTATGTAATATACATTATACAGTACATACTAATATATATAATTTTGTATAATATATATAATTTTCTAAAACAATTTTTCTTATAGATTTTGTTGGAAAATTTTCAAAATAATGTAAAAGAATTCTNGAAAGATTCAGATTCTGATTGAGTAAGGATTTTGATGTTTAATATACTGTATATTATAGAAATAATATGCAGTAAAATTACTTAAATCTTATACTAGTGGAGACTAATAATACTATATGTTTTTCTAATGTTGTCTAGCTTTGTAAGGTTAAAACTTTATACATACTTTTTTAACATCTCTCATTATAACAATTAATCTCTATCCAATATTTTTTCTTGTTCTGTTAAATGTTGCTATAGACTGTATATCTAAATTCTTAATTAAATTAAATTTAATAATTAGGCCATTTTTAATTTAAATTCTTATAAAATGACAGTTATGAGTATTTCTTGTGACATATTCCCTTTGTTATTTAAATTAGCAGCTTAAGATTTAAACTGAGAATCATTAGACAAGTTGTTATAATTATCTGTCCTAATTGTATTACTTTGTGTTTTTTGTACTGATGATTGTGTTAAAATTAAGAAATAGAGAATTTATTACTTGTTTTATTCATAATTTGAGATTCTTATTATATTGATTTGCATATAGAAAACAAATTTTAACTTTAAGTAAAAGTATTTATAAAAAATTGAATTACAGTAATTAATTTACATTTTTATCATTCCTGTATAGGTGCGTCAAATGTGTCGTCATTTTAAAATATACTGCTTCTCTTTAAAAAAAGTGCCAGCAGATTGACTTGAGATGTAAGACAAAAAAAGAATAATACTATATGACATTATATCTGCTGCAATTGAAAAATGTTTTTCTTAAGATAAATGTGGGTGCATCAAAGGTAATGCAGATCATCTAGAATTTTTCAAGCAGCATATTTGTGGAATTTTTCAGGCAACATATATTTGAATTTTCTATTCAAAGACAATGAAGTATGCCAAAATATTTAGTTTTAAGAAGTGGTCCATTTAACATTCTGTAGAAAGCTTTTACTTTCTACAAATTATACCACAAATTCACCCTAAAGTTTTCATATAAAAGCTTAGAATCAAAGTGTTATTTTTTTAACTGTCATCCATCTCAAAATTGATGCACATCATGAATGTTTCCTATCCTTGTCCATACCGTAATTTAATGCACAACTTCTATGACGATGTGAGAATTTACAGTTAAGATATGTTCGTATGCATTTCAGAGATTATAGATGTTGAAGAAAGTTTTATTATTGAAATAATAATAATATGATGTTATGGCCATTCCAAATATTTATCATTAGTTTTAATTGCCATTTATTATCATTATACAGACAACATATAATTTGTAATTAATCATGCAATTATAAAATGTCTTCCCTTGTAATATTATTTTGATTGAATTAATGTATTCAAAATTAATGTTTGAAAAACTATACTTGTATTTCTGTTATACTTCTAGAAGATTCTAAATACGCCTAATATTATTGTAGTAAGTAAATGTTTTTTTAATAACTGTTTTGGAAATCAATGAATTGATTTATACTTTTAGATATACAATGTATTGAGAAGTTGCATTTGCTAATTCTTGATATTGTATTTACAGGTGTATTTTATATTATCATTAATCCCAGTTATTTGTCTTCCTTATAAAAGATTTTGAAATTCACAATATACTAATCCAAATCTCCGTTCATTGTGTTCTTGAATATATTAAACAAAGTCAAGTCTTTTTATTCAAGAACATTATCTTCTATCAATTTTCATGTGAATCTTGTGTTAATTATATAATTTTCGAAAAAATATTTCTTTATTAAGAAAATCTATATATCTTTTTCTTAATCCTGTTTTTCATTAATACATATTCTTAAAATATACATTAATAAATTATCAAATTTAAGTTTGATAACATCATTTTTATTTAACTGTCTTTGTATGTCTAATTGCATTGCTTTATATAATGTCATATGTTTATCATGGTCTTCAAATAAAACACTTTATTAAGTGTTTTTTATTAAAAAATATAAGTTTATATTTGTTTCTTTGATAATGAATTTACATAAAACTGATTTTTTGTAATTAAATCCTTTTAGTTGTTTTTTCTATATAAACTGTTAAAAAAAACTTTTTAAAAATCAGCTGAAGCATTTTATATTTAGAATATTTCATTATAAATATTCCTTATTATGACTTTTTTCGTACTGAGTTTGTAAAATTTAAGTATAAATATTTTGAATAAAAAAGTAAAAATTAAAAAATATATATATATATTTATATATACATTGGATATGGTGGTATAGTTGAAACAGAGTTTAAAAAGTGCAATGCAAAAATCAATTCTAAAAATTGCAATTATTAAGTTAATATCAGTATATAAATCAAATCTTTATTATATACATACATGTATATTTAAATACTAAAAATTAAAAAATATATTTGAGAATAATGTTACTTTTGCAGTATTGATATACTTTATACAGGATGTATAAAAAGTCTCTCCACAGAAGGTATTGTAGGTTGTGGTCACTCCTTTCAGCTTGTTAATTGGTTTTGGGTGATACTTATACACTAGGAGGCATTGTGTCTGCTCCACTATTCCACAGCTGGCATATAGGCAGTTTAATTGATGTTTGCATGTGCATGGTGTCTTGGTTCAGTATAACCTACAATACCCACTGCAGAGAAACTTTTTGAACACCCTGTATAATATGCAGTCAATTTATATTTTAATGCATTAGCTTGATATGCAATCAGATTTTTTTAAGCTGTATTACTCCCTGTACATAGAAATTAAGAACTTTTAATATTTAAATTTAATGAACCTTATGAAAATGCAAACATAAAAACTCAATTATTTGTAAATTTAAAAGGTCAGAAAGATTGAATTTTATGTTTTGATAATTTTATAATAATAAATTTCATTTCTTTATTAATATTCAGAATAAATAACTGTGTTAATGTTATTTGTGTTATTTAACAGAAGCAAATGCTTCATCTTAAGTTTTTATTTTGATTAAAATAAATCTTGAAGATTTAAATTTTGGGAAATTAAATAGACATTTTGAATAATATTTCACAAAAGAGAAATGTAAAAAAAAGTAAAAGATAAAATGTAAATATCAAGAATTTTCATGATTATCCAGTTTTAATCGTTGATTCTTTTTTTATATTGATAAATATTTTAACAAGTAAAAATACTCATTTGTTAGAAATAAATTGACAGTACTTAATAAAAAATATTGAATAATAATAATTAATAATAATAATGCTGAATGTATAATCAGATGTGTTCTGAAAATGCAATATTTTAGATAAAAATTGTAATATTTATGTCAATTTTAATTTATCAAGATGATTTACAAAAACATGAAAATCTCAAATTTGGAATTGTTTATTCACAAAACCTGTATAAGATTTATTCATTTAATAAATTTCATTGTGCCCATGTTTTGTTGTCATTTACTTTTAACTAAAATTACTATATTCATAAATATTGCTCTAGTTATCTTCAATAAATCTTACTCTCTCAGAACTTAGTTTTAACTCTTCAAAAATAACTAAATTATTCATCGTATTGAAATTTGGATCATGTCCCATGCTGGCCTATAGATGAATGTTTCCAAAGTAACGAGCAAATCTCGTACTGCACTGCAAAATCGAATCAGGATATCCAAGATAACAGAATAATACCCTAACAGGTTAAAGTATTAAGGAATAATTTATTGTTTGATACAATTTTGAAGCAATGACTTCTCCAGTTTGAGGAACATGAATGAACTAACTACTGACAGATTGTTATAATAGTGGGTTGGGGCAGAATCAATAAACTAGTATATACTATATAGAGTGGCTGTGGCCTTAGATACAGCACTCTTAGTGGCAATGACAAGTACTATTGACTGCTATTTTACTTTAAGTCAAAACATTGAAGTCTGTACCAGGTGTTGGGCAGGATTGTCACATTGGAATGTTTTTCTCATCTAAATCTAGATTGTTTCATCTCAAATTTAGTTATTTTCTAGATTTTATTTCATTATAAAGAAGATAAGATCAGAGTTTAAAGTGGTAAGTATAGTTCTTAACCCTCAATATAACAATGTTTTTATAATCTGTGGCAGGTCTTGAAAGGCTTTACTCTCAGCCATATGATTGTTTATTTATAGTATACTCAGGTTAATCTGATTGGTGCCATGCTGTGTGGTGTTGATTTTTTTCGGACTGTTTTGTTTTCTTTTGCAGAATGTAAGTAGTGGTCTTGTGTTTTTATTATAATTATAGTTTGTTTGGGAAAATTTTGATTTCAACTTGTGAAAATATTTACAATGAAAACTATATTTTGACTTTTGTCGTGTTATGAACCACGTTGAAGTTAAAATCCTTCTAAAAGGAAATTGGGAGCTAATAATTGTGGGAAATGGAAGAAGTGTTGCATTTGCCTATCAAAAATAGACAAAAAAAAAAACATGCCATTAAGTGCAAGAGACTGATATGTAGAAACTGCACCATTAGGATGTGTAGGCCTACAAATTATGCATGATATGCATAATTCTAGATAACAAAAGTATATTAACATGAACTAACCTTTTATTCGTTGTCATTTACACACGTCTAGAACTAATTTTATTAAAATATGTTGCCGGTAAGAAATATTAACATAGCTTTCTTAAAAAAAAAAAAAGAAACTTAAAACAACCATATTTTAAATCTAGCAGCTTGTGAAAAATCCAATAGTGAGTTGCTTAACTTTCCCGGCTGTTGTGAGATTTTATTTTAAAAAATAACTTTTTATATTTCTAATCATTATCGAATGGCAAAAAGCTTAACTTTGAGGCTAGTGATGAATTTTATTACAACAAAAATTGTAAACGTTAATAACGAATAACATCATTAAGTCCGACCTGTCTGGAACACACGACATCCCTCTATCTACCCACCCCTTCATCCTTTAATCACTAAAATTTAATAGTATCAATGCTCCTTATACACATCACCCTGCCAAATCTCGTTTCTTATAGACTTCAACACCCACATAAGCGAAATATTTTTTTCTTTTTAACTTTTTTGGGTTCATAGTCTCAAAACGTGGAGATTTGCAAAATCTCTGAGGGTCAAATTTGACACGATTCCAATACTTGTAATGTATACATAACAACCAGGAAAGTAAAATTAAGAATGCTTAGAAATGTATTTAACTTATCCATACAGAATATCTTGTCTTGTTTAGAAACGTTTAAATAAAGGGTTAAAGAAAAAAATATCTTGTTATTTACTTTTAAAACAAAATAACTAAGTAGATTCATTTTGATTCGCACCATCTCAGTTAAGTGTTAAGTTTTCCTTTTCTTTTCACACTTACACAACGAGTTAGAATATAATCGTTGCCTTTACACAGCACAAATGGCACGTCTCCTTGACTAAAAAGAAAATGGCGGACGTGTATTCAATTTTCTGTAAACATGGCATTATTCTATGTAGTATATTATAGCTCGTTGGGCAGAACTCATGATACAGCCGCCACCTCTTTGTGAGTTCTGGACTATTTCTGGAAAATGAATACAAAACGAGCGAAGAACAACGCTTTAAATAATTTTTATTTGATATAATCAATACATTATATCAAAACATAAAGTAATAGAGGTATTACCTTGTCCTATTATCTTAAACGTATAAAGTAAGCCTATCATGTTTTAATATGTGACATCGTCCATCTTTGCAGCAGCGATCATCGTAGTATAGGCACAAGAAGCGCGCGCTTGGGGCCTCCGAAAATTAGCAGCTTGAATGAGATATATAGCCTACATTCTGCAAACCTCGGGCACAGATGCCATCTTCATCAAGACAATCTGCCGTAAACGGTGTAATAAAAGTTTTTACTACTAAATAACTGCAAATAAAATTTCCTTTTCGACCGCGAGAAAATATCTTAAGTAAATTAATAATAATACTTTCTGCGTTTACATACCTACTATCGAATCAAATAAGTGCGGCTGATCTCTTGAAAACTGCGAATTGTGTGAACGAATGACTCTTTCCCTGAAATATTGGCACAGAGTTCAGTTACACCCGGTATATAATAACTAAGTCCGAGTTTTAATAACCAAATATTTAAACGCCGGACTTTTCGAGGCTAGGCTTTAATCAATAAAACTAAACTAATATAGTCTAAACACTTTTGTATTCTGTATTGATATTAATACTGTAATTACATTAATTTAGAAAATATTATGTACATATAAAAATTATATAGCGACATTTTAAAAAATTATTTCAAGAATATTTAAGCCACGCTTCTAAAATATAAATTTAAAAATTATTCGAATAAACATAATTTCGGTTTTAAACGGAAAAAAATTCGAAAGTGCTTTTTTCGAATACGAACTTTGCAGTTAACTTGGAACGAAAGGTAAGACAAGTACTGTACAATCAAATTTTTATTTTTTGGGTTGCAATTTGAAAAAAATTGCAGACCTATAAATTCCTACTGTCGTCTGTGTGTGTGTTCTTCCTTAATCTCGAGTTAGATATATGAAAATCGAGACCAGGAAATCGTAGGCACTGGAAGCTTCGATTAACTATATATGAAGTCACATTATTTCAATTCAGAACTTCCCCTGAAAGCAGTTAATAAATGAGCTGCACGACTTTATTGCTAAAGGAAAAGTATGATGTACACTACAGTACTAATTTGAGGTGGAGAGCATATACTGTCTTTAATTATTAATTTATACTATTTAAAATCTTAAAATAAGATTATTTTCAATTTAAGTTAGAGGGAAGAAAAATTTTTGTGGTATTCAAAAATATCTGTACTGAAGGAAGAATAATAATTTAATCGAATAAAACGTTTTTATTTTGATATTTAAATATCAAATAAAAACGTTTTATTCGATTAAATATGTATTTTTTAATAATACAGTACTTAGGTTTTAATAATATTTAGTAGCCTGTTATTAGCCTCTCATTCAGTAAATTAAAATTAAAAAATGATCAATTTACACGCATTTATAGTTTATTTATTGCTACTTAGTTTTTGTTCTACTAATACTCTGAATATACTGTACATTACATCTATTGGTTAGTCCTAGTACTATAATCGTTTAATTTTAAATCTAAAAGTAAGTTAAAATCGAATTCATGCAGATGATATTCTACCGTGACTTTTTGTTTTTATTTTTTATTATTTTAATTGCTCCGTGTTTGAGCTTGTATGGGGTCAAGATAGACCAGGCCGCTTTTGCCATTTTGTTTTTGAACAAATAAAATACGTAAAATGTTTCTTTATTAATAAATATTTTATTTTCTGTTAGTAAAAATAACACTAGTTTATATGGATAGCAATCACTATGACCACCTAAATTTTTCTCCGAGCCTGGAGAAAAATCCTCAGCTCTCCCCCTCTCGACGGGTTATAAGTTATAATTAGTATTATATCTACAATGTTACTCAGAGACATGTACATTTTTCATCCATGACAGAATTTAGATTTCTTGCTAGGCACGCGAGGAGCATACCTAGGATCCCGAAATCATGAAAAAAATAAAGTAACTGTATATCATGATTTATAAACAACTCTTTTAAATAAATCATTAGTTTATGATGTCGTAAAGTTATGTAGAAGGACCCTAATCTTCTATGCCAAGGACCCAGGTCTTAATTCGCCTATGAATTTATTTTAAAAGTAAAACGTATTCATTATTGTATACGTATCTTCTTGTTAACAGATATTTTTGAACAGTAAAAATCTGTTAACAAGAAAATTCTTAATTCAAATAAAGATCGTAAATAAAAGTTATATATAGTTTGCAAAAATAACGAACGATATCTAATAAACTTTATTTTATATTTATGAAATTGGAAGTCGAAGAATACAATGAATATATTTGAAAAAATGAAAGGAGCTGGAGATTTACCAGCAATGACAATGCCGAACGAGTTTGCTTCGTTGCATCCAGATCATGTAATTATCGAATTTCGATTATTTACATTATTTTTAAAACATTGAATTTATAGTATATAAAACGCCTAAGATGTAACTTAATTTTATGGTATTTTCCAATAAAATACAGTCTGTCAAATTTCCTCCATTGCGATGATCTTGAAATTGAATTTTAAGATTTTTTTAGAAGGGAAAGCTTTCAAATAATCAATTTTATTAAGTTTCATTAAGGACTTCAGTTGCTATAGCTTCTATATTGACTTCTATTAATCCTTCCTGGTACGCAAATAAGTTATCTGACCAACAAAGCCATAACAGTACTTTCCCAATCTCCTTACTCCTGACGGCCGAGTAGCCAAGTGGACGAGTGGATAAAACCACTGAACATTGGTAGTAAGTTGATCGGGGGTTCGGTTTACAAAACAATTACAAAATTTTCTTTTGTAGAGAAAATTTTGTAATTTGACCCCCTGCTCTCTCCCTTGCCTCTCCTCATTTTATCAAATCTGTCCCAGACATTAGAGTTTAGATAAAACGGTTATTGATGGAACAAGACAACACAACACGAGGGCGATCTGTCAACATGATGCTTCTCGGGAAGACTTTCTATGGGAAACTGGGTTCTACATAGATGTAAGACACGTGAAGAAAATCCGGAAAACTTTCATGTGGTCAGCCGTTGGTGAGGCGCAAACCTACAACCAATATTAGTGTTCAGTGGTTTTATTCGCTCGACCAATAACTGGGGACCCGAGATCAAATTTGAGCAAGTGAAAAAGCCAAAGAATTTTTAATGGGTATTCTTTCAAGATACATTTTTTAATTGGGCCTCTCCTCTCGCATTCTGGCTGTTCCCATCGTGGGTCTGACTGAACCCATGGGTTTCAGTCATGGGCTTGATTAAAAGGCCCATTGTTTTTTTACTCTTTCGCCCTCTGGGCTAGTGCCCAGAGGGCGAAAGAGTAAAAAAACAATCTTAAGTCCTGAACATTGAAATGCCTATCCTTGACCACGGAACCGCAAATCTACTTTGCATAAACCGATAACGAAACTACGGAATTTGACTGTATATTATGTAATATACATTATACAGTACATACTAATATATATAATTTTGTATAATATATATAATTTTCTAAAACAATTTTTCTTATAGATTTTGTTGGAAAATTTTCAAAATAATGTAAAAGAATTCTATCAGAAGCAATTGGAAGAAGCTAGAAATGAACTGAATGGATTAGTAAGAAACATCTTGTTTTTTTAACAAAAACAAATTATCTATTAATGTCATAATGAAATAAATACAGTAGAGCGTCGTTTATCCGAAATAATTCCAGTCGGCCTAAAGTATAATTTTTGTTTTTATATTTTTCAATGTATTTATTTCGTTTGTAAAACATAAAGAAATCATTTTTAACGATACAATAGCCACGATTATTATTTTAAAAAGTTTACGTTAAGCTTAACATCGACGAAAATTCAACGCGAAGCGACACGCAACGGAGAAAAGTTTCAACACGGGATAGGTTAATATATTTTTTCGTGTATAATCGATTATCCGAAAATAAGATCCGAACAACCCCAGTCCCAATTGATTCGGATAAACGACGCTCTACTGTATATGTAATACCTAAAACTTTTGAGATAGAAAATGATATACAGTCGACCCCCCATAACACTTGTTAATTCCGTGTTATATGAATTCCATGTTGTACGAGTCACTTCGATTTTACAAATACGTGTGCCGGGCTGTGAACGGCTCACGTATTTGTAAAATCTAAGTGACTCGTACAACATGGAATTCATATAAAACGGAATAATCAACAGTGTTATAGGGAGGTCGACTGTATATATTCTGACTTCGGTTTTTTTATTTA
>NW_019388042.1:43202-56039 GCF_000671375.1 Centruroides sculpturatus
TTATATGAATTCCATGTTGTACGAGTCACTTCGATTTTACAAATACGTGTGCCGGGCTGTGAACGGCTCACGTATTTGTAAAATCTAAGTGACTCGTACAACATGGAATTCATATAAAACGGAATTATCAACAGAGTTATAGGGGAGTCTGCTGTAGTAGTGTTGCATTATTATTTTTTTATATGAATCTAGAAATATCTAAACTTTTTCAATGTTTTAACTTGTGTAATTATTAAATTCATTGATTCTACAAAGCTTTCAATAAATCAACAAAAGGTTAGGTTTTGAGAATATGGATGAAGGTATACAAAATCAAAGTTTTGAGTAAATTAATGTTGAAATTATTATGTAATTATTTCGGTGTAAATATTGCATGAGTCTGGTTGTTGCATTATATACTACAAGAAAATGCCGGCAGCTTCGGTGCCAGTGTGAGAAATCTTCATTCTCTCTTCCTCTGTGATGTCCTCTTCCTCACCACTTTCATCCTGCACACTTTTGAAGATTTCTTCATCGATTAAAGCCCGATCTACTCCACAATATCTTCATTCAACCAATTAGTAATGTCTTCTTCGTTAACTTCTCCCAGAAGCTTGTGGAACATATCAACGAACACAGCATCCAGAAATGTTTCTGAATTGACTTACTCATTATCACTCGATGTAGATTCCAACTCACAGTTGTCAGTGTCAATCGAAGCTCAAATTTTTTCCAATCCTTCACTATTGTAGTGCTCTCCACAATGTCCCATGCTTCTGCTATTTTAAAAACACGTATGTTGATCGCTTTCCACGCCTCCAGCATAGCTTCGGTAGAATCGTTTTCACATTCATCTAATAGGGAGCATGTCGATAACGATGCGTAATTGATTCCAAAATTCCGATCCGTAGATTGGATTAGAGCTGTCACATTTGGTGGGAGAAAGACAGTTCGTATATCATCTGATTTCAGAGACAAGTCAGAGGGATGACCGGAAACATTAGATTATAAATTAGAAGGATGGCTTTAGCAGAAGTTTCTTTTTCTTCAGTTCTTCCTTCTCAGATGGTACGAATTTATCATGGAACCACAGAGAGAGAATTTCTAAGTCCCTCCATGCTTTCTTTTGAGCACGATAATCTACCGGTAGTGTACTCATCTTGCTGTGCTAAAAACATCGTGGCTATTGGGCTTTTCCAATCACAGGAGGGTAGTTTAATATTCCCATCGGTGTTTCAACACGCTATCAATGTGACGCGTTGTTTTTGTTGTTTATACCCACAAACTTCGTTTTCGTTCTTGGCAGCAAAGGTTTTTGGAGAAAGCATTTTGAAAAAGAATCAGTCTTATCAGTATTATACACTGTAGCGGAGATTGATTTATACACACTTCCAGTTTGATAGCCAGCCCTCGCGTGCTGTAAAACAGTTTACTGCCGCCAAGTGTTTTGTCAAATGCCACTGCTTTATCTTTGAGTATCGATTGCTCTATAAACTATTTGTAAACGGCTGCATCAAGTTTTTCCTTCTCATCTTTTCGCATAACTTTTCTTTTTCCCGTTTGTCTATTTGGCTGGCGCACTGTCGCAGTTGATTCTCTTTTGTCTTTATTTCATAAATAGTAGCATATCCGACGATGTACTCAGTACTGATGGATTTTTGGGAACGATTTTGCTTTAACTTCCCTAATATTTTCAATTTCTGCGTGAGTTCTAACAAAACGTGTTTTTTTTCAAGCCATAATTGAAGTTTATCACGCCACTTTCCACACTTCTAAATCAAAACTGAAACCTCACACAGGTGTGAAGTTTCAGTTTCAATTTAAATAGCGAGGTTGCGGCCGAAGTTTTCATCTCTAAAACGTAAACGTCGAACGTGAGTGCCACTCGGCGTTCACGTTTTAGAGATGAAAACACTGGCCGCAACCTCGCTAATAACTGGCGTCATGTTGGATGGCCATCTACATGACGCACTCCATTTATATCACAGCCGTCGGCCGAATAATCGAGAGGATATATTATATGTATCATTCGACAAAGAAAAAAAATCCATATTTTTTCTTTTATATGTCAGGTTAATGTTCTAATGTAATTCATACAGAAATATAGCACTGATGGAGCAGTGGTAGCGTCGTGGTCGGACTGAGCATTTACGTGTAACCTATTGTGCGCTCTTATTTTTATCCACATACGTATGGCAGAAGTCGGGATATGTCACAGAAGAGAATATTACAATTTTTCTAATGTTATTGATGTAAGGGCATGTCCCGAAACTTGTTGTTATTTGTTAAGTTATGGCAACGCAACACGCAACATCTGAGCGATCTTCCTAGGGAGATGCCTTCCGGGAGGTCTTATTATGGGAAATGACCCCTGTTTATGCGTTATAGATGTGGATAAAGCCCGGAAAACTGCACTTGGCCAGCTCGTCCGAGCAAGGCGCGAACCCACGACCGAACTCCCAGTGTTCAGGGTACGAAGACCACTTGGCCACCAGTGGGCACTTTCCCGAAAGAAAGTATTCATTAGAAGATTGTGATAGAAATCCTTTCATTTCATGTGCTCATTTTAAACAATTGATTAGTCTTAAAATATTTTTTCTTTACGTTTACATTACACCATAAAAAGTAAAAACTTCGAGCAGAATCAATTCCTCGTTATGCTGTCTGGCCACAATGCTACCATTCCACCACCATAGCTATGCACTATTCCATATTCCATATGAATTTACATTAGAACATTTTAGAACTCTATTTCTCGTGCACAGATAAAAGAAAAATGGGGGTCTTCTTATTTTTTCCCCTCAACCAAATGGCATATATTTTATTAAAAATGTAAGACTGATATGAGAAAACCCTCCCTTATGAGATAGAGATTGTTTTATAATCCGGATAAACGGGGTTCCTCTGCAGTTTCTTCACTTATATTTGATATTTACCTTTCTCCAATTTCTTTACAGCAATGCTCTGCAACCTTTTGCACGACACACCTAGGTACTTTCCGCAATTCCATGGCACATCACAAGTAAAAATATACAAAATATATAGAAGTTACAAAGTACAGTACATATCAAAAGAATACTGATTTACTGTTTTATTTTCCCGGTTGTTATGCTTACGTAACAAGGAAAAGTATTGGAATCATGTCAAATTTGACACTCCGAGTTTTTTGCAAATTTTCACGTTTTGAGATCTCCTAAATCCAAAAAAAAGTCAAAAACTTCCGTGAATATGTATGTATGTATGTATGTGTGCTGGCGTCTACTTCGCTTGATATCTCAGGATGGGGTAAAGATTAAGAAACGAAATTTGGATGATGGCCTGTATATGAGGGGCATTGATGTTATTAAATTTTGGTGGTTAAAGGTCGAGTGGGTGAGGAGATAAAGGGTAGTCATGTGGCATATCTCGAGGGGGTAGGACTTAATGAAGATTTTATTCGTTATTAACGTTTACATTTTTTTTTTTTTTTTATAAAACTCATCCCTACCCTCAAAATTAAGGTTTTTGCATTTTATAATTAATAACGCAAATATTTAAAATCTTTTTTTAACTTCTTTTTAAATATAAAAATTTCGCGAATATCTTCGCTTTCTTTTCGTCTTTTATATCAGCGACAGTTTTTATATTTTTTTTAAAAATTAATAACATTAAGATTTTAAAAATAAAATATCATAATAGATATTTTATTTTTGCAGTTTTAAATTTTATCGCCGGAAGAGTTAAACAACTCGTTGCTGGATATTTTCTTCGGTTTATTTTCTTCGAATATTTCCGGTTAGTTGACTATATTTTAAAAAAATGCATTCTCTAAAACAAGAGTTTCCAACCTAGTCACTATTAGGCTGCAACCTGGTTAAGGTGACAGCCTACCGCTCTGGGGGACCCGGGTTCGCATCCGAACGGGTCGAAAAATTCCCAGGAATTTTTCGGGGAGTGGTCTGTTCGGATATGTCGGGCCCCGTCCCTCACCACCCGGTAGCCCCATTGTGAGCCTGGCCGAACCCATAATGGGCTTGCAAAAAGAGGCCTCTTAGTGCCCACAGGGCGGAAAGAGTTTAAAAAATCATCCGAGGGCGTCTATCGATTATCTGGGAGTTCGATAAATTACTAGGGATTGTTTGGGGATCGCTGTTGGAAAAAAATATATATTTATGTAATGTAATTTTTGAAGTGCAGCGAGTAGCNGTAGGAACAAACGAACATTACATTTTTATTTATATAGATAGATAGAAGATGATCTGCTTTAGTTCATTTTCACAGAAAAGCATAATGCCTCATAGAAAAGCAAACTTAGGGCGTCGTACTCATAGCGCCATCTGTTGGACATAAAAGCCTTAACCTAGATTATATCTTTTACTTTATATGAATGTTTAACGTAATAATATATAGCCTATGTCCACCCTGAAGTTCCATTCTAAATATTGGTGAAAGAATTTTTGAAATCGGATGAGTAGTTTCGGAGATTACCTGCTGCATACATACTTACTTACAAACATTACCTCTATAATATTAGTATAGATATTTAATATTTAATGGAAAAATATGATTGAATGACATTTCTATTCTGTTTCATTAATTGTATCATCAAATGAAATATATTAACTGGTTCTTTAATTTTTGGTCATCTTTTAAAGATGATAAAATAATGTAGTAAAAATATATTTAGTTAACAATCTTATTAGCTTATAAAAAATAATATATTTAATGTTTTTAAAATAAATATTTATTTATAATAAAAATGGATAGGACATTTAGAACAGTATATGAACTAGAAAGTTTCATGTTTTATTTTTAAATTTTTAAATAGACAATTCTTCTGGACAATAAAAATTTGCTTTCAATGTGGAAAAACATTTTAAATGTTATAACAGAAAAAAGTATAGATATTGTGAAGATTCAAGAATTAATTAAGTATTATTTATTATTAATTTTAGAATTTAATGATATTATTAATTCAATTCTAAAAATATTTGAAATAATTAGCAACATAGACCAAAAACATGTTTATATTCCAATGAATTAATTTATTTCATTATTTTATCAAAGAAAAACTATCTGTATACTTTGGATAACAGATATAATCAAGTCTTCATACATCAATTATTGATAATGGTAAATCCCTCCATAATGAAAACAAATATAGTTCTCTATGCAATTTGTATTATCTTAATGTCAAAACTTCTTCCAACTTAATGATATTCTCTACTGTGATAAACTTCTGTTTAGTGATACATTTTTTTTACTCTACTTATAAAATATATAGTATTTTCCTTTCTCTACAATGATGACAATGTAGTAAATTAAATTTTAATTCATTTGAACTTACTTCTCACAGGGTTTTGAAATCAAAAATCTGGTACTCTCTTAATATTGATTTTACTATAAACACTACCCACAGTCAATAGGCATCAGTACTGATGAGGTTTGCTAGGCTGAGCATGTTTTTGATATTTTAGCACCCAATTTTTTGTTCAGCACTCAAAATTAATTATCAATTTTTGCTTTAACTGAAAAATGTTTTCAGCAAAATTTTTTAAATTTGAAGTTAAAAAAGTTAATTCTAGTGTCTACCAACTTACTTATAGAATGCATATCCAAATTTTTTAATATATTTATATATAGTCTTAATTTGTACAAATCTTTGCATATTTTTCTCATAGATACTATCAATAAAATATTGAACTATATATTTTTTTTAACTGAAATATAATTTTTACTTTCAATTATTATTATTCATAAGTTATTTATTTATTTAGAGAACAGCAGGGAAAAATATTAACAGGAAATGCCAAACTGAATGAGTTAAAAAATAGATCCATTAGAAAAGAATTAGAAAAAAATGAATATTTTAACTTGACCCGAAAACAAATTTTATCCAAACTTGCAAATAAAGAAAGAAATAAAGAAAAGCATAACACTGAATTGCAAAATATAATGGCTGATAGTACAATAGTACAAAAAACAATTTGTGAATTGGAGAAACAAGTAGATCTTTGCAATGGTGTAAGTTTTAACTATAAATGGCTCTTGCATTTCAGAGATTGTGCATGTTCATAAAAACATATATGAAAATCAGAATGAATACAAATCAAATGAACAAAATTAAAATATGCATTATTATAAAAATATTTTAAAATAAATTTTAGATGTTTATCATCCTGAATGTGCATCCTTATTATCAAAAATGTTCAGATAATATATAATGTCTATTATTAAATTCACTGTTACCAAGAAACAAATGTGAGATTTTATGCATCTAAAAAAATGCAATACAATAAACNCAAAATTAAGCTTTTTGTCATTTTATAGTAATTAAAAATATAAAAAGCTTTTATAACAAAATCTCATAATAGATGGCTCCACACACAATTTTATTTATTTTGCTTAATAATGTAAAAGTTATTTTTTTTCAAATAAAAACGCATAACAGCCGGTAAAGTTACACAACTTTCATTTCTGGATTTTTTTTCACTTGTGATAATATAAAAATACTTCAAATTAGTTTATAATCAATTTTCCTATTTTGATTTTATTTCTTAACAATCAGGAAACTACTCCGTACAAAATATCATGCATGAAAAGCATGTGATCGGGATCTCAAATCTGCACGTGCAAAATTTTGTGAAATATGGCTGCAAAGGTGTAAATTGTGAAGCTTGTTAGAATTCCTTTTCTCTCAAATCTTAGTGGCGATAAACATGTAAGAGACAAATCACTCTCTCTTTTGAATCAATACCTATTTATCATATTCACGTGCTCACCTGTTTTTTGGTGAGCACGTGAGAAGGCGTGGTCCTGCACAAAATGCTCAGTTGTGGAACTCTCATATACAGGATATAATGGGTATAATATTTAATTCTTTTTATAATTATGGTATTAAATTTTGATTAATTTGTAAGGCACAAATATGTTTTATCTCTGAACAAGTCAGTGCAATAAAACAAAATGATATGAGATTGAACTTAAAACTTTCTTCTATTATTAATATAGGAAAAACATTTGAAGTCAAAAACGGAATATCATAATGAATTAGAAAAAAAACTAGAAAGACAGCAAGATGAGTTGATGAAATATAAGAAAGAATTAGAAAATCTTGAAAGTTTATGTAGTAAAATAAATAAGTCAATTGAAACCGAAAGCAATGAACTGAAGATTATAAGTGAAGAATATAATAATGCAAAGAAGTTAAATGATGCAGCTAAAGCAGAAGGTAGGCGTATTTCAAAATAATAATTTGTATATTTGCATTTAGTGTTACCACCCGTCCGGTTTTCACCCGGACAGTCCGGGAATCGACTCACTGTCCTGGTGAACTATTAATTTTGTCCGGGAATATCTTGCGCAACCTGTCGACCTTTTTTTTCCTGCTTGTACTGTACGATTCGCATTCGTACACATCTCCAATATCCAATAGAGCTAAGTCATCTGTAGTTGTTTTTTCTTGATTTAGTTACTTACGTTACTCCTACCCAAGTCTAGCTAGTCCCTAACTGTAACTGATTTAGAACCGCCAAGCACTGCACGTTATTCTTCGCATTGAAAAATGACATTGCGCATGCGTCAAGAATTTCTGTTCGAACAAACCTTACCTGCCGTCCGGGTCAGCGATTTTGAAAAGGTGGCAACACTATTTGTATTATTTCACAAATCATAACAACTAAATAAAAATGTGTCTTAACATCTCATTATGTCAAACTTGGAACGTTTGTGCAGGGGTCCCCAAAGTGGTTAATATCTGGCGATCGACAAAATATTTTCGGGGTTCGATTGAAAACAGCTCATTAATTAAAAATTATTAGTTCGGTGGGTTATGTATGACAGTCCAGGATGATGTAGATTTGCATTCTAAGTAGAGATGCAGAATATATTCAATCGAGGATCGAAGGAAATTAAAGCAGTCTTAGGGAAATTTGCAGTAGAAAAAAAAATATTATGGTAGTAGCCATAAAAGGAGTAGTGCCTTGACTAAGTGAAGTTTCCTCCCTAAACTGTCTCCTTGGGTTGGTTTGCCAGTTTAGGCACAACTCGAAATTGTTTTGATGTAGGTTCAGTGAAAGCATACCTCAACATAATCAGTGTATACAGTTTATTTACAAAATATATATAGACTATATAAGTTGGAAAACACAGTAAACACAAGATACACAAAGCATAGCTCCTCACGTACTAGTTTGGCTTTCGGAAATGATTAAGTTCTGGAGAGGCCTCTGTCAGCTTGTGGATTGGCTCTACTGCACAGTGCCAGCACTTACCCATCCCTGAGATGTCTTGCAGAGCAGTATACTCACTCGCTCTCTCTCTCTGACCTCAGCGGACTTTCTAAGTGTCTGAGCCTTCTGTGTTACCAGTCTCGAGCCCTTTCTCTCCCTCTCTCCTGCTTGCTCTCCAATTTAAGGCTTTTTGGATGGAAACTTGCAACCAATTACAGATCTTCCTTGCAAACAGCTTTCACCCAGTTCTGCTTGGATCAGATGAGGGTGAAGCTTACTTTTGCATCCACCTATCTCCGATGTGGGTGGTCACCCACTTGTTAACTGCCAGGTGTTTGCCACCTGTCAAGTTGTTTACGTTTGGACCAGCCTTAAATCCAATTAGCGAGGTTGGTGCTTCCTTTGTTCCTTTTTGTTTACAAACCAATACTTTACAAAGTCTATACACATTAATTAGATTATCAAGTGGGAAGATGACATCCACATTTGGGTCAGGTGGATGTAAAAGAAAGCCCCTGGTGACAAAGCTTTGATTGATCAGAATTTGGCTCTCAAAAAACATTGAAGTTGGGAAGAGGTCAGAGAGGATAGGGAGAGAGGTTATACTCCTTCGGAAATGATGCTCAGATATGGATGAGGTCTGAGATTGGATGAAAAGTGCATACAGAGCCAATTCGTGGTCCAGAAATTACCAAGGAGACATCAATCCACGGTTGTTTCAGATTATCCATGGTCGTTATTTGTCACTTGGTATATTGTGGCAACGTGATAAACTGTGTACATTTCCTGTAAATAAACTGAATCGAGTTGAGTACAGTATAGATGTCATATGAACCTGCATTTCAAACATCTTGGGCCGTACTTACTCAATAAAACGGCTTGAGGATACAGAAGATAGATAGAAACTTTTATACTTTCTTAAAAATCAAAATCAAATTTTGCAAAAAACCGAAACAGAGCTTTAACAAGAACTGAAAAAAAATCCAATTTTATTTTGGTTCTTGTTAAAGTGAGATTCTAATGCTTGCATCCAGATAAAGTCTAGAAATTTATTGAAAATGTTCGAATTGTTAACAAGAATGTCCAGTGTACAGGGCTAATTATAGACCTGAAGAACAGTCAGTTCCAGATGTAGGTGCAGGTTGTTGAAATGGCAACAGTCAAAGATCATATGTTCAGGGTCCTGTAATTTTGACTGTGAAATTTATCAGAGTCACAAAATGGGCTATTAGGGCATCTAAAACAATGCAGATAATGGTTAAAGTTCCCTTGCCCCATAAAAATTTGAGTGGATTAACAGTTGATGCTGATAGCGTTCGTTCTCAGCCTCTATTAGATATCTGACAGAAATTGATATGTTTTCCACCCAGTCTCTTCTGTCTCCCATTCCTTTTGCCATAGTTGAATTGCAGTGCAGTTGACAGTGTTGTTAATAGCCATCACTGGAATACTATTATAACTGACTGTAGCAGAATAGGCCACTGCCTTGTTTTTCAAGAAGATCCGCCTTCTTGTTGGTTCATTCTAACACAAAGATGTAATAAAATGTATGTCCTATCCTATTAGTAGCAATAGACAATAGGATTTGTATGCAATGCCCAAGGCAATGATGTAAAATAAATAAATGTGACTTAATTCAATCTTGTTTGCTCTTCACTCTGCTGGTAATTTGCATATGCTACAGCATTGTTATAGATATGGTACACATCTTCACTGTTTTGGTTTTGGAACAGCTTGGTGATCCTTTGAACTACAGCAAGCTGAGTAAACGATGTCCTGCAGGTGTCTCCATTAAAGCTGTGTTTAAGCAGAGTTACCCATTATGCTGAACATGTAGCCTATATAGACACATAGTATCACACCGAAATATCTGGTAAATTTTGTACCTGTGCATACTGATGTGAAATCTCGCTGTTAATTTAAAATGTTATACAGTTGTTTTGACTGATTTTGTATTGGTGCACAGATCCTCTGTAACTGACAATGAATCATAAATGAATACATTCAAAAATGGGTCATCATGAAGTACTGTAACATAAACACATAAAAATAAAAAATGCTTTTCAGATACAGGACATTCATTACATTCTTAAGCTAACTTTTTCAGGTTTGATATTTCAAAAATCAAGTGCACATAAAAACCGAGAAAACACAGTAATATTGTTGTGAATAAACAAAATGAAACATTATATAATCAAACTAAAGCTATTGTTTTAAGTGAAAAGATTGCTATAATAGAAGAAAACAGTAAAGCCAAAAGTCAAACTGATGTTGCTGAAGATGAGTTTGAAAAGTAGTTGCTAAAATTATGGAAAAAAGATAAGATACAACAAGCTTTCATAACTCAAGAGTGAAGCAATAAAAAAATCAAAGATACAGTAAATTTGAAATTTGATGTAAAACAAACAAAAAATCATGAAAAAATTAATCATAATTGTAATTTTTTAATAATTTCAGTAATCTTTAAGAAATTTGTTTAGTTAAATTAGGTCTAAACAATAACCTGATACAAATCTTTTTATAAGAAATGTTAACATTTTTGGCTATTTTCATGTTTCTAAAATAAAATACCAATAAGCTAAAGCATTTGTTAAAGTCATTGAATAAATCAGTTTATTAATTTAACAATTGAATATGTATACTATACTACTATATATGGGTATTCACTTAGTTTTAATAATTTTTAACACCTAACATGATGGAGAAACTCATCCTAAATGCAAAAAAGCGTGAAATAAATCAGTACAGTAAACAATAACAGGATTTCTTTAATTGATCCTGTTATGTGAGAAAAAGCTGCTGAAATTGTAAAAGAATTGAATATTAACAGTTTCAAAGCAAGTGAAGGATAGCTGTTAAAGTTTTGAAAGTATCATTCCATAACTCATAATCATATCAGGAGAATCAGGATCAACAAACCATGCTGCAGCTGAAGAATGTATAAAGGAAAAGTAGCCCATTATTTTCTGCAACTAAACCCCAGCAGATATTTTCAATTGATGGAAATCAGTAATAAATAACTACTTGGATTAAGAAAAGGGGAATAGTGCTAGATGGCATTTTTTTTCCAGTCTGAAAAGACTTGAGGAACCTTGGGTGTAAATGGAAGACTAAAGGGAATTTACAGAATTGTGGTTGTTTTTGTAGTAAGAGGGAAAGGTGGTCCCAATGATTACATAATCTGTCCAGTTAGACAGGAGCTAGCAAGAGTGGCATATGTTTACAATACATGATGTTAGAATCTAGTCATATTTTCTGTCACCGTTGTGCTGATTTCCTTGAAGATTGGGTGGAAAGTATTAATGTTCTAGGCTTAACTGGAATTTCTTTTTTCATCTTGATCTGAAGAAAGCAGCTTGTACATACATTATTCCATGACAAAACTATGAATTGAAAAGTATTAAAAATGAAGCATATTTTTATTTTAATAGATATTTTTAATGCCTTTCAGAAGAAAAATTGCAAATTGAAAGAAAAAATTTAGAAATAGAAGTTGCAAGACTAGAGGCTTTAAAAGAAATCACTTATTCAGAAAAGGATAATGCGCAATGTGTTGCAAAAAGAGTAGGAATTGAGAAATCTGCACTGAAATCAGAAAATTATCAAATAGTATGTAATAAAATTTCAAGATAATTTTATTATTACTATATAAGTTATATAAATATAATAATAATAATAATAATTTAAAATTTATGATAATTTAGTATATTTTTAATATATAGGATATGCTGATTAGCAATCTCCAGGAACATCTTTTAACTGAAAAAGAAAAAGCAAATCTTTTTAAAGCACAATGTTCTGCTCAACAAGAAGAATTAAGTACTTTGAAAGATCATGTAATCAAAACAAAAACAGAAATTAAGGTACTTTTTTTAGAAAACATCTTGCAATTCCTCTGAAATTTATTACAATTCTAGTTATCAAATTAAAAAGTAGTAATAATATTTTCAAAATGAATTAAACTTTTAATATGTCTAGGATATAAGAATTTATTCAGACTTTTGTATTGGATTTTGGATTTAAAATAATGCAAAGATGCATAATTTTAAAAATATTTTTCTATTATTTAGAAACTATATAAGATGATCAAAAATAATAAATACTAGCAGACCCCGCCACGCGTTGTTGTGGCTCAAAATGTATCTATTATAAATGTATAACACTTCCCCGTGGGGGGAATTTTTCGAAAAACCCCTTAGTGTACATTTTATTGACATACCCTATTAAAACGCAATCAAAAACGCAATAAACTGCATCTGAAATAGTATAATAGAAGCCAAGTTCTTCACGGTAAGCCTTAATCCTGTCCCTCTCCCCCGCGGGGGACTATCGAAAAATCCCTTTGTAGTGTATATTCTGTTGACGTACCCTATTAAAATGCAATCAAAAACGCAAAAAACCGCATCTAAAATAGTATAAATAGAAGCAGAGTTCTTTACGGTAAGCCTTAATCTTAACCATCTCCCTTCAGTGGGGGGAATTTCGACATGTATATTATATAAAAACACGTGCATATTCGAATGCAGCGTTGTGTCAAAATTTCAACGGAATCGGTATGAACAAACGAACATTACATTTTTATTTATATAGATAGATAGAAGATGATCTGCTTTAGTTCATTTTCACAGAAAAGCATAATGCCTCACAG
>NW_019388042.1:57421-68932 GCF_000671375.1 Centruroides sculpturatus
GAATCGGTAGGAACAAACGAACATTACATTTTTATTTATATAGATAGATAGAAGATGATCTGCTTTAGTTCATTTTCACAGAAAAGCATAATGCCTCATAGAAAAGCAAACTTAGGGCGTCGTACTCATAGCGCCATCTGTTGGACATAAAAGCCTTAACCTAGATTATATCTTTTACTTTATATGAATGTTTAACGTAATAATATATAGCCTATGTCCACCCTGAAGTTCCATTCTAAATATTGGTGAAAGAATTTTTGAAATCGGATGAGTAGTTTCGGAGATTACCTGCTGCATACATACTTACTTACAAACATTACCTCTATAATATTAGTATAGATATTTAATATTTAATGGAAAAATATGATTGAATGACATTTCTATTCTGTTTCATTAATTGTATCATCAAATGAAATATATTAACTGGTTCTTTAATTTTTGGTCATCTTTTAAAGATGATAAAATAATGTAGTAAAAATATATTTAGTTAACAATCTTATTAGCTTATAAAAAATAATATATTTAATGTTTTTAAAATAAATATTTATTTATAATAAAAATGGATAGGACATTTAGAACAGTATATGAACTAGAAAGTTTCATGTTTTATTTTTAAATTTTTAAATAGACAATTCTTCTGGACAATAAAAATTTGCTTTCAATGTGGAAAAACATTTTAAATGTTATAACAGAAAAAAGTATAGATATTGTGAAGATTCAAGAATTAATTAAGTATTATTTATTATTAATTTTAGAATTTAATGATATTATTAATTCAATTCTAAAAATATTTGAAATAATTAGCAACATAGACCAAAAACATGTTTATATTCCAATGAATTAATTTATTTCATTATTTTATCAAAGAAAAACTATCTGTATACTTTGGATAACAGATATAATCAAGTCTTCATACATCAATTATTGATAATGGTAAATCCCTCCATAATGAAAACAAATATAGTTCTCTATGCAATTTGTATTATCTTAATGTCAAAACTTCTTCCAACTTAATGATATTCTCTACTGTGATAAACTTCTGTTTAGTGATACATTTTTTTTACTCTACTTATAAAATATATAGTATTTTCCTTTCTCTACAATGATGACAATGTAGTAAATTAAATTTTAATTCATTTGAACTTACTTCTCACAGGGTTTTGAAATCAAAAATCTGGTACTCTCTTAATATTGATTTTACTATAAACACTACCCACAGTCAATAGGCATCAGTACTGATGAGGTTTGCTAGGCTGAGCATGTTTTTGATATTTTAGCACCCAATTTTTTGTTCAGCACTCAAAATTAATTATCAATTTTTGCTTTAACTGAAAAATGTTTTCAGCAAAATTTTTTAAATTTGAAGTTAAAAAAGTTAATTCTAGTGTCTACCAACTTACTTATAGAATGCATATCCAAATTTTTTAATATATTTATATATAGTCTTAATTTGTACAAATCTTTGCATATTTTTCTCATAGATACTATCAATAAAATATTGAACTATATATTTTTTTTAACTGAAATATAATTTTTACTTTCAATTATTATTATTCATAAGTTATTTATTTATTTAGAGAACAGCAGGGAAAAATATTAACAGGAAATGCCAAACTGAATGAGTTAAAAAATAGATCCATTAGAAAAGAATTAGAAAAAAATGAATATTTTAACTTGACCCGAAAACAAATTTTATCCAAACTTGCAAATAAAGAAAGAAATAAAGAAAAGCATAACACTGAATTGCAAAATATAATGGCTGATAGTACAATAGTACAAAAAACAATTTGTGAATTGGAGAAACAAGTAGATCTTTGCAATGGTGTAAGTTTTAACTATAAATGGCTCTTGCATTTCAGAGATTGTGCATGTTCATAAAAACATATATGAAAATCAGAATGAATACAAATCAAATGAACAAAATTAAAATATGCATTATTATAAAAATATTTTAAAATAAATTTTAGATGTTTATCATCCTGAATGTGCATCCTTATTATCAAAAATGTTCAGATAATATATAATGTCTATTATTAAATTCACTGTTACCAAGAAACAAATGTGAGATTTTATGCATCTAAAAAAATGCAATACAATAAACTATATTTTAAAATGTGATCCAAGCAATTCAGTATGAGTTATCTTATTATGATGATCTAATCATAAGCTGATTCCAGATGGCATAGGTTCATATTGCATTATGGTTCCAAAGATCAATATATTTCAATTCAATTTTTTATTGAATGAACCTTAGTTCGTTACAAGGGGGTTAAATTATTACAAAAAACTGAAGTTAGAACAATTTAACAAATCAATATAATAGCTTAGTATTACACAATAAAACACAACAATAATCATTTTTATACACATTATGTAAATTTGAAATTAGTAAAATTTAACAAATTAATTAAATAGCTTAGTACAGGATAACACAAAATAAAATATACTAAAATAATCATTTTTTGAAAAATGTGATAAATTACTTATATCTCTCCAGGTATAAATCCTGTCAAATACTTTTTCCTATTTGTTTCAAATTTGATGCAGGTGAAAGAACACATGTTTCCAAACTACAGTTTCTGCAAATTGTCTTAGGGTCTATTATTAGTATAGTGTTATATGTCATAATATAATTTTGGCCGCATCTCGGCTGTAGAATTAATCATTTTAGATGATAATTTATGTCCATAGACAAATAATCCTCACACATATAAGTTGTTTTAAAAATATGATATAATTGAAAATGCTTGTTCTTTTCCAATAAAGACCAATCTTCTTGTATGCTCTGTTCACAACACACTTTTATAATTAATGTTTGATAACTTTCAATCAAATGAGGAAATGAGAAACCGTGTCAATCTAACAGATTTTTCAATGCCAGTGTCCAGTTACATGTGTAATTAGCCATCATTAAACATAATTTATACAGTTTGTTATACAGTACTTTAACATAACTGTTATCTTGTACTTTTAACAGTCTAATCCAAAAAGAAACTATCGCTTTTATTATTAATACCAATATTCTAGAAACACCAAACTCCAATTGCAATATATAAGCTGGAATTTTATGGTATAACAAAAAAATTCTTCGAAGATATAAGGCAAGAACAATTTTTATTTTATCTTGATAAGTAATTGCCCATACAGGAGCAGCATAAAGTAGTACAGATGAAATAATTGAATGAAATAATTTTATATAAATATGAACAGAATTTAAGCTTTTAATTTAATTTAATATGAACAGAATTTAAGCTTTAATTTTAGCTTTTGAAAGAATAGGCCACATAGAACCCAGTGCCATTTTAGCCTTATGAATACTATAATTTTCAGCCTGTAAAAACTATCCAGAAGACAAAAATAATACTCCCAGGTATGTGTAATTTGAAATGACTTGTATGGGCTGATTATTAAAAGACCATCTCTCTCTGGGTGATAGTCTATCATCCTTCTTGAACACCATCACTTTTGTTTTTGAAACATTTATAGTTAATCCATAGTCATGACAGAATTCCTCTAAAATTGTGATTTTCTTTTGTAACATTTGCGGAGTATCAGCAAGAATTACAGTGTCATCAGAATACATTAGTATGTGTAAATCAACTTGATCAGAGAGAGAAATCCCAGGTAGGTCAGATTTAGCAAGTCACACTATCAAACCATTAATGTATAAATTAAAAAGCAGTGGGCTCAGAATCTCACCCTGCAAAACTCCAATGTCAATATCAAATGAATCAGTTGTTTCGGCTAAAATCTTTACTCTTGCAGTGGCTTTGGAGTTTATGTCAATTATAAGGCCAAGAAAACTGTTTATTCATACCCATTCTTTCTAATAGAGACCATAAAACTTTATGATTAATGGTATCAAAACCAGATTGAAAGTCTACAAAAACAGTTTTCCTCTCTTTTTCTGCAATTTTAATTGTACCAATGCATTTAATACATTAAATATTTGATCCTGACATGATTGGCTTGGTCAAAAACCTGCTTGCTCCTAACAGAAAATATTATATTTAACAATCTAATCTAATCTTTTATTTAATAAAGACATAAATAGTTTACCAATTACAGGAACCAAAAATATAGCCCGATAATTTTTGGGGTCATACACATCACCTTTCTTTATATATTGGAATAATCAAAGATTCAATCCATTTTTCTGGAGAAGTACAATTTCCTTTAATAGAGTTAAAAACTTCCAATGTTGTAAGAAGAAAATTTTCTGAAAAACACTTTAAATATTCAGTTCTAATAAAATCAATTCCAGGTGAGGTACCAGATTTAAAACAGTAGATCAATATATTTAGAAATATAAATGCAGAAGAAAAAGTAAAGTACAGTAGAGCATCGATTATCCGACCATTCTAGTCAGCAAATTTCAATTGTCCGCTAGTGATGTGGCACTACAATATTTGGCTATGTCTTGGCTACTTTAATATTGTTTTTGTTAAATTTTTACATGTTTTAGCTGACAACACTGGCTCGACCATGAAAGGGAGGCCAGTATTTAAATGAGATTTAATTTTCTAATCATCAGTGGTTGTTTGTTTTTTGAGCAATAAAATAATTTTAAAATATTTTTTAACGATACAATAGCTATGATTATTATTTTTAAAAAAATTTTGTTAGGCTTAACATCGATGAAAATTCAACGTGAAGTATGTTAATAGCGATATACTAATTACATGGGATATACTAATATGCTAATATACTATACTAATAATGTATTTTTTCATTCTTTTTGATTATCCGACCAACCCGAGTCCCCAATTGAGTCAGATAACTGATGCTCTACTGTAGTTCACATTCAGCATTTAAAAAAATATAAAATACATTAACACACCAAAAAATTTATATAAGAGAAAAGTAAATTAATAAGACTTAGCCTGATGATGCCATTTTCAGTTTTTCTAACTAGAGTTAGTTTTACAATGCATGTTTAACACAGTTGAAAATGTTTGCTTTCAAATAAAATTGTGCTGGAGATTGCACAGTTTCATGCACTGTTTAATTGTTTTATTTACATATGAATTATATCTTACATATACATCTTTTCCTACAATAGTTATATTTGCATTGAAATTAAATCAATTTGTAATAGCTCAAGAATAATTTAAAAATTAAATTTGATATTAAAATACAGTAATTAAAATTCATGATTATAAAAAGCAAATCTATGAAATGCATGGGTTATAAAATATGTTATTATTAATTTTATAATATATGATATTTATTTAAACATCTATTTAATAATTTAATTTTTTTATTTAGTTCTACATTATATAGTAAAATAAAAACTCGCAAAAGCAAATTGCTTTTCTGGAGTTTTAGGAAAAAAATCACAAAAACTAAACTCCAGCAAAGCAATTTGTTTTTTGGTATTTTTGAAGAACTTGGAGTTGTTTTTCACATTAATAAAAAAATCTTTTGCATGAATTTTCAAATATTTTAAAATATATTTATAAAAGAATAAATTTTAAATACAACATATACTAAACTATAATGTTAGGTATAGGCATAAGTAAAGAAATGTTACAAATGCCAATTTTCATTTTTTAATCATTGCTGCAAAATAAGAAGCAAAGTTGTGTTAGCTTCAGATATTTCTAACTATATCATTAATTAATATTCTTTTATTTTTTTTTAAATTACCAGTATATTTTTTATTTAACAAATAAATTTAGATTCTCTTGAAAACCAATAATTCATATGACTGAAATCAACATTTATTGGATACTATTATGATTTAAGCTTTTTCTCAGTACNTATAGCCTATGTCCACCCTGAAGTTCCATTCTAAATATTGGTGAAAGAATTTTTGAAATCGGATGAGTAGTTTCGGAGATTACCTGCTGCATACATACTTACTTACAAACATTACCTCTATAATATTAGTATAGATATTTAATATTTAATGGAAAAATATGATTGAATGACATTTCTATTCTGTTTCATTAATTGTATCATCAAATGAAATATATTAACTGGTTCTTTAATTTTTGGTCATCTTTTAAAGATGATAAAATAATGTAGTAAAAAATGTTCTGCTCAACAAGAAGAATTAAGTACTTTGAAAGATCATGTAATCAAAACAAAAACAGAAATTAAGGTACTTTTTTTAGAAAACATCTTGCAATTCCTCTGAAATTTATTACAATTCTAGTTATCAAATTAAAAAGTAGTAATAATATTTTCAAAATGAATTAAACTTTTAATATGTCTAGGATATAAGAATTTATTCAGACTTTTGTATTGGATTTTGGATTTAAAATAATGCANTTTTTTATTTAACAAATAAATTTAGATTCTCTTGAAAACCAATAATTCATATGACTGAAATCAACATTTATTGGATACTATTATGATTTAAGCTTTTTCTCAGTACATTGCTAATTGATAAATTAGCCTAATGAGGATAATTTATGAATTATTAATGCACTGCCATATTTCAAAATCTAGGCCAATGAGATTTTTGTTTTTACTTGGCCAATAATGAATGTAACAATACTCTTTACAGTTTTTAGAAGTTTT
This sequence comes from Centruroides sculpturatus, assembly GCF_000671375.1. Taxonomy (NCBI): domain Eukaryota; kingdom Metazoa; phylum Arthropoda; class Arachnida; order Scorpiones; family Buthidae; genus Centruroides; species Centruroides sculpturatus. Next base: position 63,950 of record NW_019388042.1, read on the forward strand.
AGAATAGCCTTATATTATATATATTGTAATATTGTAGCTGACATGATTTTATAAATTGTGTTTAAACAAGGAGTAGGATAATTTTTTTGGATTTTCTGTATCTGTAAGAAATTTTGGGATCTGTTGATCTTCATTATATTATTATTACTTTTGGAGTTTTTGGAAAAAACATTAAAATCATTGTTTAGTTTTCTTTAAGAATTTATATCATCACATTTCTTGATTAATTTATATATATATGGTTCAGCTTTGAATGAGCTACTTGTATAAAGCAGGAGTATTTAATTCAAAATCAGTTATATATCTTTTTTTAATTATCTTTTAAAAGATTATATTTTGTTGTAAATATAATATATTGATATATGATAATTTGATATAAATTTAATTTTTTATCTAATTTTAGATAATTATATTTATTTAACATAGCAATTATATGTAAAAGACAAGATAAATGCAAATTTAAGAAATCAAGTTCAGATAGCTGCTTCGCAATGTAAAGATATAAAAAAGGAAATCATGACAATATTGGAAGAAACATTTTTCCGAAATAATGTTTTCAAAAGTTTGAATCAAAAATTAACTTCTTTGATGGAACAACTACTTGAACAGGTAATTTATAATTATATATGATTTTCTTAAATTTTAAGATTTAAGTTATGTAATAAATTCTAAATTAGATTAATTATATGGTATTATTCAAATATTTAGTAAATATAAATGAAAACATTATTTAAACAGCTATATAAAAATATGCAAATGAAAAAATACAATGCTTTCAATCTAAGTAAGAAAAAGAAAATTAAATCTAAAACTTGGATCCAAAATTTAGAATACATTGACAGGTAGTTTACGAATGGATTGTTTTCACAAACTTTGAAAATATCAGAGTTTGCTTAGCACTCCTTAGAATTCTCACTATTGTATACATACTGTATATACTCATGAATGTAAAATAAGCATAATTGTCCAGACCATAGTTAAAGCAAAAAAATGAACAAATTAAACAGTGACAAATTTATGTGAACATTTCCAGATAATAAAAATACACAAGACGTAGTCAATTGTACATTAAAAAAGCACAAGTTTATGCAAAATATGCACACTGTAAATTTAGCTGTAGAATGCATTTAACTATTAAAAGCATTTTATAACTGTTTTTCTGTATGATATAATGCCACATTGACATCACATAGATGATTTTATGAAAAAAAAATTATTGGAAGGTTAGAAACAGACCAGTTGCACAGATATCTCTAGGACTCTGAATATGCCACATAGTATATTATCTAGGCTTTGGCTCAGATTTCAAAGAACAGAGATGTTGGACATCAACCAGGAAGTGAACATTCAAGAGTTATCTACACTCAACAGGACCATTATTTTACATTAAATGTTGTTAGTGTAAAATAGTGAGCCACAATGCTAAATGTTCCATTAAGGCATATTGCTATTTTTGGTGGGACTCATCCTCCAGCCAACTGCTTTGGCTGTAGATGATGAGACAAAGGATAACTGGGATCCCTTATATTCCAATGAATTAATTTATTTCATTATTTTATCAAAGAAAAACTATCTGTATACTTTGGATAACAGATATAATCAAGTCTTCATACATCAATTATTGATAATGGTAAATCCCTCCATAATGAAAACAAATATAGTTCTCTATGCAATTTGTATTATCTTAATGTCAAAACTTCTTCCAACTTAATGATATTCTCTACTGTGATAAACTTCTGTTTAGTGATACATTTTTTTTACTCTACTTATAAAATATATAGTATTTTCCTTTCTCTACAATGATGACAATGTAGTAAATTAAATTTTAATTCATTTGAACTTACTTCTCACAGGGTTTTGAAATCAAAAATCTGGTACTCTCTTAATATTGATTTTACTATAAACACTACCCACAGTCAATAGGCATCAGTACTGATGAGGTTTGCTAGGCTGAGCATGTTTTTGATATTTTAGCACCCAATTTTTTGTTCAGCACTCAAAATTAATTATCAATTTTTGCTTTAACTGAAAAATGTTTTCAGCAAAATTTTTTAAATTTGAAGTTAAAAAAGTTAATTCTAGTGTCTACCAACTTACTTATAGAATGCATACCCAAATTTTTTAATATATTTATATATAGTCTTAATTTGTACAAATCTTTGCATATTTTTCTCATAGATACTATCAATANATAATTATTTTTACAAAATTTTTTTCTAGACAAATGTTAAAACTGAAACTGAAAATGAAATGTCAAAACTTCTTTTAGAAGTTCAGAATGTTAATTCTAAGATACATCAACTTCAATTAGTATATAATGAGCAAATTGAAATAATTGATAATGAAAAAAATAAATTAGCTGAAAATGAAAAAGAAATTTGGAAAAATATGAAGCTTTCTTCAACAAAACAAAATCTGATTGCAACTTTAACTAAAAAACTTGAAGACATGATTTCTCTTGCAGGGGTTTGTTGTATAAATTATAATTTAAATTTAATTCTAAAAATATTTTTCACTTTAAATTTTTTTATTAAATTACTGATAAATACAATTATATTTTACAAAATAAATTTTAATTATTTCTGTAAATTCATATACATCAAAAATTCACCAAATTCATATAATTCTATTTAAATTTACAGGGTGTAGAACTTGGACCATTAGAGAGAGAGATTGAAAATTTTAAGCGTGATATATGTATATTAGAGAATAAATATTTAGAAACAGAAAAATTATGGAAAAATCAACAGAATGAAATGATAAATATGAGTGATGAAATTGCAGTGTCTCTCAAAGAATTGAGTTTTGTCAATAAAGAGATTGCTGTTTTAGGAAAGCAAAATGAAAGATTAAATGGTAAATTATAAATTCATTTTTTATTTCAATATAAAGTATATCAATATCTGAATACCATTAAATGTGTGTAAATACTCCAAATAACCATTAAAAGGTGTTTATTTATTTCTATAATGATGATTTTTGCATACAGTGGACCCTGTTTACCCAGATTTCTAGTTTTTTAAATTATAAAACATAATTCCTCTCTAAAAAGTATGAAAGATAGACATATGAAAAACTTATAAATGCAAAACAATCAAAGGACTCCTAAGTATATTCTTACCTGAGTGTAATGTTGCAACTTGCAAGAATACACTTGTTTTCAATGAATCAGCATGATGATGATAATTGTTATGAATTCTGTGAAGGTATTCTTTGAGTTTAATTAATACCTTGTTGAATCTTTTCTACTCTTTTAGGATTTTCAATTATAAAAAAATTGCTTTTCCTATTGAATAAAAATGTTCTCACGACAGTCAATTTGTTAATAAGTTTATTGTTTGTAATCTTGCAAACTATTATTCATTCAGTACCCATAGCTACTATTGTTTCACTGGGTTTCAGTCATCTTCAATCTTTTGTGAAGTAAACACCATTAAAACGATGTCTAAGTGGTTATTATGATGGAGAAGAAATTAGAAGCATTTGGTAGAATTGATAAATGTGAAATTTTGAGGACCATTGCTGAAGAGGTCAGAGTTGAGACTTCTGCTGTGTCAGATTCAAAGAAGAATCAAAGAAATTGAAGAGTTTTGTTGCAAAATGATTTCCAAAAATAGTCTATAAACTTGAGGAACAATAAAGAAGGCAAAATATGCAGGATTGTAGCATTCTGATATCAGGTCCAATTTTACAGGAGAAAGCACTAAGTTTAAATAGCAAGTTACCTGAAGGAAATCCCTCATTCATGGCTAGCCTAGGTTGGTTAAACAGATGGAAAACTCTTTGTGGTAAATGTCAACTTGTGTCTAGTGCAGGGGTGGCCAACAGTTTTTGCCCGAGCTGAACTGGAAAGAGAACTTTTTCCACAGGCCGAACTAGAGGCTGCCCTAGGAAGATTTTGAGGTGGTGCAAGATCTCATTGTGGTGTCACCCGTAGAGACTGAATTGTGGATAGAGATTACAGATAAATTTTTCACGTTATCATGCTTTATCAACATTCTACACTGTACTTAAGAGATTTGTAATGGAGGGTTAACTCTAACCAGACAGCGAGTTGTTGACCTTTTTTTTTATTTATTTATTTTTAGGCGTTAGAATTTTTCACTGATCTATTCGGACTTGAGTAGTTAATATTGAAAGATTAATCACGGACCATATGTTGGCCATGTCTGGTCTAGTGTGAGCCTTTCTGGTGATACTGAGCTTATAGGTAGTGAACATTTTTAAAAGGAGCTTAAGAAAGTAATTGAGTCTGAAAAGCTAAAGCCAGATTAATCCAGGAAGTGACCCTCACCTCCAAGAAGAAAGAATTAAAGAGATTAGAAAGTTTTAGAAGGGAGAAAGAACAAAGAACAGGAATAATGCAAGGACAAAACACAAAAACAGACATAGGCATACAGCCATAGTGAGAGCCAAAAGATGCATATTTTAAGTCACAATGGTGCTCAAAAATGCATTAATACACTTAGAATTACACTGCATCACTCAAAGCTGAAACAAAAGAAACTCACAGACTTCTTTTTTAATTAAAACTATTAGTAATCCATCAAAATTGATGGATTTATTCCATTAAAATACAATCAATTAGTGCATGAGTTCATTTTACTAATACAGTAGAACCTCGAAAACTTGGCCTAATGTGGACCGAAGGGTGGCCAAGTTTGTGAAAATGCCGGGTTATTGGGAATGGGGTTAAAAAAGGATAAGTATGCGTGTTTCCTCAGAAAATACTGTACTGTACTTGTATGTATTGTTTTGCTTGAGAATACAACAGAGAGTAAACTGCCCAAATATCCTTAAACAAAAGGAAAAGTACGTACTTTATTAAGGCATAGAGCCTTTACTACATGTAAATGAAAATTAATGAATACACTGTGTACAGTAATTTACCTGATAAGACAAACCTCAGAAAAATACTTTATGAGAGCTTTTATACTTTTATAAAGCTGTCTATAATGAAAATTAATTAACTAAGGATTTTTT
>NW_019388042.1:82182-83781 GCF_000671375.1 Centruroides sculpturatus
GTATGTAATTTTAGATTGCTTGCTTCTAGTTAAAAGATCTTTATAAATTTCCTCATATGGTGCTAAGCACTTATGGAATAAGGGAAAAATATCTGCTAACACCAGAAGCAGAAGCGTCGAGATATGGCAAAATTGAAACAAGTTTCGCGAAGGACCATGTGTATGGAGACGAAAAAAGAAAATTTACACACTGAAGTACTAATAGTTCACGAAAATAATAATTTTCGTGAACTATTAGTACTTAAGTATGTAAAAATTTATTACATTTCATGTTGTACGAGGGTTTTACCCATTTCTCGAACCGTGTCAGAGTGAATCCGTGCTATAAAAGTACCATGTTATACGGGGGATGGTACCAATTCTCGAACCGTGTTAGAGCGAATCCGTGCTATAAAAGTACCGTGTTATACGGGGGATGGTACCAATTCTCGAACCGTGTTAGAGCGAATCCGTGCTATAGAAGTGCTGTGTTATACAGGGGTTACCTGTACTGTTATTCTCATTACACATTTTGTAAGGGCTTAACTCCAAGTGTATTAAGCCATTAGTACGGCACTGTAAATTGTCATGTATTCCTGATTATTTTGCATATACCCATTTGTTGTATTGCTAGCTAGCAACTTAGCAGCACTGATTATGTATGTCATTTTTGTTATATTTATGGTCCCATCTTGACACATATGATCCCCCAACCACTTCTCTTCCTTCCTTCATTTCTTCCCCCTTTCCTCTTTTGTTCCCCCTTCCCTTCCTCCACTCTACTCTTCTCCCCCTTCCCTCCTTTTGCTTTCCAAGCTATGCTGAAAGGCGAGGCCGTCACAACTGTCAACTGTATATAATTGTATTGTGAGTAAAGGGAAATACAAGGGACGTGTCTTGGAGTTGGGACCTGCTAAATTCTTGTTCAATTACAAAAATAAAGTTTTTGTGTTTTTTTGAAAATTATACATCATGTATTTCTCATTTCAATACGAACAATACTTCAATGTTCTGTATCCAATTCTTTTATAGTTCAAATACAATTCAAGAATAGCTTAATAAAAGTTTTCTCCAAAGTATCAGAAATAGATATTGTCACCACTATAATAATGTGCTTATAAAAATTGAATTAAAAGTCTTCCAATGAACTAAAAATAATAAATTAACAAAAACTTGTATTAAAGAATAAGAAATTAGATTATTTAAATAAAAAATTTAATCATATATAGAAATTACTAGGTAAAAACAAATATCTTTAATGTAGCAAAAATGGTTGCATGGTATCTTTCAGACTACCAAAATAACAGCTAACAAAAAATTTGGAATGAATTTTGAATACTGGAAAAAGAAGCAAAAAAGAAATAAAAACTAGAAAAGTACTTTAAAAAACTAAAATCAAACTCTAAGTTTTTCTAAAAAAAAATACTATAAATATATCTGGTAGTGTTTCACATGTGCTATACCCTCACTGTAGGTTTAAGGAATTTTTTTATTTATATAATGTTTGAAATTATTGTAAACAGTCATTGCAATATATTGTTAATTTTGCATTCAAAGATTTTTTTCATCCTCAACTTTGACTATAGGACGTACTACTATGGTTAAAATTTAAATTTTAAC
>NW_019388043.1:0-8733 GCF_000671375.1 Centruroides sculpturatus
AATTTATTGAAACCATATAAAACTACCAAAAGCATTATCAAAAACTACCTACCAAACTATACCCACTATTGGCTTTTTTTTTAATAAGCAAACTTACAGCTACATAATTACAGTGAAATTTCAAACTGCCAGTAATCATAATGTGAATTAACAAATTCATTATGATTTGCCAACATGTTAGCAAGAGACTAAAAGAAACAATATAATTAATTTTAAACCATGCTACACAAATGGAATCTAATAAATGATATCAGTATTGATAAACTTCATTAACTAAATTATTAGTTATAAATAGAAATTTTAATAATATTTTATATCATAAACAACATAATTTCAAAATATGATAACCAACCTTATTATTTGCTTTTAATAACACTCCAGAATAACCATAAGGGAAAGGGCCAAACCAAGCCACCATTCTTGGTTGAGGATATTTTGTTCCATATGAATTAACTTCTTTAAGTTCCCATTTGATATATTTGTTCAGATGATCAAAATAGGCTTTCTGATAAACCTCATTAATAAAATCCTGCTTAAAATAAACTCTAATTATAAAGAAAAAATATCCCATTTTAGTACGGTTTATCCAAAATTTCTTAAGGATTAGATTCCTTTCTTTAACCGAAGTTGTCATTATTTTTATCATTTGATTCTCTAAATTATTTTTTCCCAAGTTGATTAAACCTTCTATTTCTATATNTTTCAGTAACAACCTTTATAAATCAATATTTAAATAGTAATAATTTTAAGTGTAGTTAATATTCATTAAGTTAAAGTTAAGAAGTTTAAAAATTTATACAGTTGGGTCTTAATAAGTGTCAAACATCACAAGCTGAATTTCTCATTAAATGATGATTTATTTTCATCTTGACACACAACTCCTATACATTCAATGCATTTCATATGTCTATATACAGTATATACTGAAGTAGTTTTTAAGAAACACTTCACTAATTCAATCAATCAATCAAAATTTTATTAGCATATAAGGCTATAGCCTGTTACAGGGGGTATTAGCTTTACAATTTCTATTCTCTTCATTTCTATTATTTAATAATCATATTTTCAAAACTTTTTCTAACATTATTATAGTAGCTATATATTTTGCTAATACTGGCTTTATCCAACTTTCTATATATTTCTTTTTCTTCCTTACAATTATTTTGTTCTTTATTAGTTTTTAGTTCTTGTTCTTTATTCTCCATGCTTACATATAATAAATGTAATTTCAATAGTTTTTTCTTACATATTGGACAGTTGAATTGTTCATATTCTACGTACTTATTGTTAATCATCAATCCTTTTTGGTTAAGTCTAAACTGTATAAAAAAATTTTTTACGTTAAATGCAATATTAGTTTTCATATAATTATTAATTGATGGGAAGTTTAAGATCTCAGAATAACAATTATTTTTCCTTTTTTGAATATCTTCTGTATCTTGTATTATTGAGTATTCTGTTACTCTATATATTAGTTGACTGATTCATTGATCATTATTTTGGAGATATTCAAATACTAATTCTATTGAGAACCCATATATATTAAAGATTTTCGATATTTGCGTTATCCAATTGCACTTAATATCTTTAATTCTTGATTTTTTATATAATAAATTTACAAGTTTTGTCATCAAATCTTTTGCATTAATCATTTTTTGTAGAAATTTATGTAACGTTTAATCAGTATTGTATTAAGTTTATACCTCATTAATTCTAGATGCAACGCACTACCAGGAATATTAAATTAAAGTTAAAATATTCTTCTAATAAAAATATTTTGAATTTTTTCCATATCATTAAAATTGTTTAGACTCCAGATTGGAGCAGCATAGGACAGAGTGTTTATCACTATTGAGTTAAATAATTGAAAATGACTTTTAACATTTCTTACTTTTAGTTTACAAAATAATCCCATCAAATTATTTATTAGATTTCTGGCCTTGGCTACTGTATTCTTATACTGTTTGTTGAAAGATAAATTTGACGTGAATGTTATCCCTAGAAATTTACTTTCGTTAACAATTCTTATTTTTTCTTTCTTGATATAAAAAGACATATTTCTTTTTGGAGGATTCATGCTGTTTCTAAAAATTATAATTTCTGATTTACTTGGATTTATTTTAACTTTCAAGTTATCTAAATATTCCACTATTTGTTGTATTTTCCTATGTAAAGCTATTGCAGTAGGCGCCAGTATAACTATGTCGTCTGCATATGACAATGAGTGTATACTCATATTATAAATATATATTCCATCCTTTTCTCTTAAAAAACAGTTATTTAAGTCAAATAAGTAAAAATTAAACAAATAAGGTGATAAGGGATCACCCTGTAATAAACCTCTATTTGTATGAAAAGATCTCCAGTATGTATTATTTTGTTTAATAATTACATCATATTTTCCATATAATTGGTCAATCATTTTTATAAAGTAGCTACTTCCATTATATTTATTCAATTTCTTTTGTAGCAACTTAATGCTAATTGTGTCGAAAGCTTTTTTTAAGTCCAAAAACATTGCAAATACCTTCTGTCTCTTCTTTAGTAATTGTAACTGAATTGTTGCTAACAAAATGAAAAGAGCCATTTGTGTTCCGCCATTTTCTATAAAGGCATATTGAGTAGGATTGTTATATTTATTTGTCTCTATCCAATTTTTAAATTTCTCCACAAGTGTAGCTGTAAATATTTTCCTAAAACTTGACAGTAGTGCAATTGGCTTATAGTTTGCTGGTTCATTTCTACTACCATGTTTAAAAATCATAGTAAATATTACCTCATTCCAATTTGTAGGTATTATACTGGAGAAATATATTTTATTAAAAAATCTGGTCAAATATTGAATTAGTTTGTAAGGCAATAGTTTAATGATTGAAAATGGAATTCCATCAGAGCCAGGAGCTGATTTTATTTTTAGACTCAATAATCTGTTTCTGGACTTCATTTATACTTATGATTTCTTCTTGACTAATTTGGTGAGATGTTATCACCTCCATATTAATGTTTCTTTGATTGTATAAATACTCATCAGAAAATCTCTAAAATATTCTACTCACTTATTATAGTTTATTCTATTTTTATTAAAACATTCGGACTTTTTCATTCAAAAACCATTTAATATTTTCCAAAATACTCTTGTATCTTTAGATACTATTAATTTCCTATTTATATTTAGCAAATATAATTTCTTTTTGGCCTTAATTAAGTTCAAATAAATTCTCTCAGTTTTAACGTCGTTCATCAGTGCTTCTGTTGTATTGCTCTTTCTGAAAGCTTTTAAGTTATTTTGTTTTTTAATTTTATAATAATAACATGATAAAATCGATTTTATCAGAATACCAGTATTCAGATTAGAAGATTTTTAATAACATGAGTTATCAAACCACTCATTTTTATATCTATGCTTATTGGCGGAGTTACATCTCTTAAATTTGCATTCTTCTAGTTTTGATATCATTCTTTGATAATTAACTATTGGTTCTTTCTCATTTTCTAACGATATCAAATTCGCTGTCATAACCTCCGCCTCCCTTAACCATTTCTGTTTGTTGTAGTTTGAGGTAAATTTACTATTAAATATTACTGACTGATTATCTGTATTATTCTTCCTTATCTTTTCCCCATCCATTATTAACTTAAGTTGAACTTGAAAATGATTGGATGAGTCCTCATCCAGTACTGTCAAGGATTGACAGTATTCAATTAAGGTCTCAGAGCATATAACATAGTCTACAATTGATTTTCCTGTATGCAATATATAAGTATATTCTGCAGGAACATCTTCTATTCTTCCATTTAGGACTAGCAATTGATTTTCATGAATAAACTCTAATAGAACTTTACTTTCACTATTTAATATTTTATCTTTAGATTGCCTTTTATTATTCATATTTTCATAACTTTGAAAAATCTTCATGTCCGACATCTCTCCTATATGTGAGTTAAAATCTTCTCCGGTCATATACAGGTGAGTAAGAAAATCCCACTTATTTAGATAATATTGAATTTCATTTAATATTGGTTTATTTTCCACCGTTGGCTGTAGATATGTTACAATTATTCCTAAATAATGATTGTTCCAAGCATTTTTTAGTTTGTCTTTTAATTCTATTATAGCTAGTATAAAGTTCTTGTTTATAGTTTGATATAAAATATCACCTAGACTTTTCTTGATTAAAAGTAACATGCCTCCCGAAGAATGGCCAAATTTACTTGTGCAATATGCATTACTCATTAATATATTACAGTGGTACCTCAGGTTACGAACGCCCCAGCATACGAAATTTTCAGGATACGACATGAAATTTGAACATATTTTTGCTCCACGATACGAACAAAAACTCACCATACGACGTTACATTAGTTCGCATTTTTCATTTGTTTTTCTTACTACAGTTATTTTTTTAAATGTATTACTTGGCTTTAATTTGAGTATGTTTTTCGCGTTGGAACGAATTATTTGGTTTTACATGTAATCGTATGGGAAAAGATGATCCACCTTACGATATTTTCATGATACGATCTCAGTTTCGGAACGAATTAATTTCGTATCCTGAGGTACCACTGTATTTTCTTGTTCTAAATAAGTTTTATCTGACAAATTCAAAGTTGTTAACCATGTTTCAGTTATTCCTATAATTTCATTTGAATCTATAAATTTTTTCATCGATATTGTCTGAATTTTACCTTTGATTCCTTGGCAGTTCCAAAAACTGAATAATACATAATTATGTATTTTCTTTGATCTTAATTTAATCTTTTTTATATTATTTTTTTTCAAAGTCAGTTTATTTCCATTCACATTTTCTTCATCTGTTTCTATATGATTATGTCCCTGATTATCATTTAGTATATTTATCGCTTTTATTTTTTTGTCAGGGTTTTTTGGGTTCTTTGTCCTAAAAAATGGTTTACTAGTATAAATTCATTAGTATCCATATCAAGTGTATATATGTGATTATCTTTTACATAGTAATTGTCTCTTATTCGTACTCTGGTATTTTCTGCCATTTGCTATCTTAATTTTATTAAGTAGTCGTTTCCTCCTAATTCTAGATCTAAGGCATAAATCTGTTTTTATGACTATATTCTCTTCCTCATTCTCCATTTTAGTACGGTTCATCCAAAATTTCTTAAGGATTAGATTCCTTTCTTTAACCGAAGTTGTCATTATTTTTATCATTTGATTCTCTAAATTATTTTTTCCCAAGTTGATTAAACCTTCTATTTTTATCTCTCTTAAGCCTAAATTTACTTTTATAAATTGTTTTATTTCTTGCAGGTTATCAACTGTTTTAAATGGAAAATTTAGAATAATTAGATTTCTTTTAGTTTTATCATTTAATATTCTATCCAGCTCAAACTCTAACATAGCTTTTAAATTTACACAAGGTTTTACTTTTTCCTCACATTGTTGAATTTTTTGACCAATGATTTTCATTTCTTCTTTAATTTTCGTGTTGTCTTCCTGAAGTCATCTAATATCATATTTGATTATCTGCATTTCCTAGTTTAAAAACTCAAACGTCTCCTGAATTAGTTCATAAATTGATTTAAGTGAGTATTCCGGTTCATTTTCTCTTAACTGCTCATTCTGTTCCGATGTTTCAAAATAGTCCTTAATTTTAAATTTCTCATACTATTGGCATTTATACTCATCTCATCCTCTGAAGTATATTCTTCACCAATTAAATCCACTAACTGGTTTGTGTCTCCGAAGTCTGAACAAATTCTTTTCCGGGTCTTCCACGACCTCTTCTTTGCATATTTGCTTGACTTGATTTTAGCGGAGAACGTTGAAGCAGGCCAGGATTCGTTTCGATTCCAGCCATAATTAACAGCAATAATATTAAATTAATTGTTAATATGGTTGTTAAGCAACTATTAAAAACTAAATAATGGCTTTTAATCCAGGCATAATCCATTGTGCATTGTTAGTCTCAGCTCTAACAAAAAAAGTCACCAACACTCACCACAACTGGATCCCCCTCCCATTTCACTAATTCTAAATCTAGAGGAGTTCTGAAGAATTTATTTCAGGTTATTCTTTATCAATAATTCAAACTACTCTATTTTATTCTGTTCATGTTTCTTTTCTTGATGCTTGATTTATGAATAGACTGTTCATTGACTATGACACAAAAAGATATTTCAAATTTTTTATATTACTATAAAACAAATATTTTAAAGAACAATAAAAATGTTCACAATTGATAAAAAGTTCCACAAACACCAAAGTGCACACTTCACAACAAACCTTTACTTGAAGTCTACTGCCAGAGTTAGAGCTTTTATCCTTCCTGTAGTTGGCTTATATTGAAGCTGACAATAATTTAAATAATAGTAAAATTACAAAAATCTAAAAATTGTAAAAAACATTTATTTTAAGATTTTTGTAATTTTAGTATTATATTATTTATAGTGTGTCTTCGTTTGAGTAATCAAATGTAAGACAGTTTTTTCAGTTTTAGCATCTCTGAAAATAGGTACTGTAGGTACATCTTTGATGTAATATGTCATAATTAGCTCCTCTAGTGCAATGGATCTTATTTCTCTGTCTCTAATTCCATTACATCATTTTAATAATTTTATTAGACTAATAATCATAATAGCAAATATTTAAGAGATCAACTTAGCTTAATATTGTTAGTTTATCACAATAATGTCATAAGTACTTGGATGAGATTCCCAGAAAAAAATCATACAGCACTCTATCAAGAAATATTAATTTCCAATGCTTTAAATGGCATGGAGGATGATTACATGTGGAAACATGAGCATCAAATTTAGTGTTGATTCAGAAGTGCCTAACATGGAAATTGAGGTTTCCAACTTTCATTGCACAGAAGATAGCACTTTATAACTTACTTTACTGTACAATAAATACTGAACAAATTTGCAAAGTTTTATTGACAAATTTATCTCAAGTTACCTATTTTCAAAAAAAAAAAGAACTTATCAATATTTTAAAAATTTAATATTGAATATTATTTAAACAATAATATGATTAATCATAGACAAATTAATAAGGTCTAAAAAAAATATCTTGTTTCATTATATCAGAGACCATTCCTGAAACTCAATGCAAAATAATTATATCTTCTCTTTTTAATATATTTCAATTATATATACATGATTATTTATAATTAATACAAATCAAATATTAAGAACAATTCTCAGAAATTAATTTTATTTACCAAAATAACAACTAACAAAGTTGTTTTTAATATTATTATTATAAAGAGAAAGTTGAAATCTTTTTAAAATAAATTTATTGAAACCATATAAAACTACCAAAAGCATTATCAAAAACTACCTACCAAACTATACCCACTATTGGCTTTTTTTTTAATAAGCAAACTTACAGCTACATAATTACAGTGAAATTTCAAACTGCCAGTAATCATAATGTGAATTAACAAATTCATTATGATTTGCCAACATGTTAGCAAGAGACTAAAAGAAACAATATAATTAATTTTAAACCATGCTACACAAATGGAATCTAATAAATGATATCAGTATTGATAAACTTCATTAACTAAATTATTAGTTATAAATAGAAATTTTAATAATATTTTATATCATAAACAACATAATTTCAAAATATGATAACCAACCTTATTATTTGCTTTTAATAACACTCCAGAATAACCATAAGGGAAAGGGCCAAACCAAGCCACCATTCTTGGTTGAGGATATTTTGTTCCATATGAATTAACTTCTTTAAGTTCCCATTTGATATATTTGTTCAGATGATCAAAATAGGCTTTCTGATAAACCTCATTAATAAAATCCTGCTTAAAATAAACTCTAATTATAAAGAAAAAATATCAAAATTATCAAATGATTTAAAAATAAATATTAGTTATTTAAACATTTTCATACTCTGATCTTCCAGAAGGTTCAATACTTAATGTATGCCATCCAGGGTCACTAAAAAAATAATCAATTTAGATTATGAATATTCATTTATTTACATCTAGAATTCATTAAGTTTATAATTTCATTGTATAGTTGAAAAGAAGGTAAACTCTATCTTTGTTATGCAAAATTAAAGTCAATAATAGCTAGTAAGAAGAAAGAATACTATTCATTATATGCTCTTCATAAGAAATTGCATTGAACAGCATTGTTATTGATCACATCTAGGTGGCAAGCAGCTAAGCAGTCAAGCCAAGTTTGTTTTAAACGTACAGATTCCGTCACAGGGTAACTTAGCCACTCATCATCTAGATATGTCTATCAACTTTAATTCTGCTATACAACGCATATTGTTTACTTTCTCTTTGATGTCAGCATTTGAAATTATTAAGGAGAGTATGAAAATAAAATAAAATAAATTATGTAAAAAAAGTTTAAAGTTAGCCTCTTATTGCACAGTTTTAACATTTATACATCTTTAATTATAGAAGNGATACGATCTCAGTTTCGGAACGAATTAATTTCGTATCCTGAGGTACCACTGTATTTTCTTGTTCTAAATAAGTTTTATCTGACAAATTCAAAGTTGTTAACCATGTTTCAGTTATTCCTATAATTTCATTTGAATCTATAAATTTTTTCATCGATATTGTCTGAATTTTACCTTTGATTCCTTGGCAGTTCCAAAAACTGAATAATACATAATTATGTATTTTCTTTGATCTTAATTTAATCTTTTTTATATTATTTTTTTTCAAAGTCAGTTTATTTCCATTCACATTTTCTTCATCTGTTTCTATATGATTATGT
>NW_019388044.1:0-3336 GCF_000671375.1 Centruroides sculpturatus
AGATAGACTGACACATGGAATGTTTGCGACGTTGTATCCAAAACTAAGACAAAATAAACCCAAGTTTTTTAATTCTTTAAAAATATCTATAAAATCCTTTGACAATGGTTGGTCTCTTTTAGATTTCATCGATAAATAGATCAGTATCGAAACGATCGTTCTCCATTTCAGCCAACGTACGTCCACTCTACCCGAAAACGCGCGATCGAATGTACAGTAACATGGCAGCACATATATCTCAAAGCGCTCGGCTGACGCCCGCAAAATGCGCGATCGAATGTACAGTAACATGGCAGCACATATATCTCAAAGCGCTCGGCTGACGCCCGCAAAACGCGCGTTTTAAGAAAAATCTATAAACGCGCGTTTAACGCGCGCTTGGCCAAAAGCGCGCATTTGAGTGTGTACGCCTATGCAGAACTCTTGGTTCGTCAAACGCGCGTTTTAAAACCCCTAGTGTGTACGCAGCCTTAATCACCACAACGCGTAGTGGTCAAATATCATGAAAGCCACGACGCGAATTTCGCTTAGTGGCCGTTTTGAAACGACCACAACGCGTTGTGGTCTTTTTTTTTTTTTCGCTCAATGAGCGATTTCGGTCTTTGAGCCTAACATATATAGACCTCATGAATAAATATATTTGTTATAATAATAATTCGTATTTGAAAAATTATTGGTATATTTCGCAAGAGAACAAATAGTGACGCTAAATCGAAATTTGACTGTATTTGTATTTAAAATTCTTTAAGTAACATATTCACTATATTAGTCTTATCGACGAATATATAATATATAGAAAATTACATATTTATAAACATTTAATTTCATCCCAGTAAGCTGAAAAATTATGTACGCGGACTCGGTGGGAAATTTCTGCGTAATTTATTTGTACAGCACCAATCCTGTAAAGGGGCACTTTCATAATTAGCTATGTTCTTGGATATTTTCATTATTTCTCCTTCTCTGAATATTCCAGATGTTTCTGGCCCGAAGAAGATCTCTTCTATAGTCATTGTAAGGAATCTTATGTGAGAGAGTAGAGGGTTCATCCACACTCTTGTAACTTTTGACGATGATGAGTCCTAGTTTGCTTTGGCAATATGTTCTTTGGCCCATCTTATGGCAAATTCGAACAAAACAGATTCTGATGGAATATTCATCTCGTTCAATTTCAATATATTTATAACCGTATCCAGAGATATTTGTATAAAATTTTCAGAATGAAGTACGGTGTATTGAGAAATTAGAATTCTGCAAGAATTCTTAATGACTTCGTCGTTGAATTCGAAACTGTGCTCGAAAACTATGCAGACGTTGTTTACATCTATTTTTGGAACAATCTGATTTCTACAAGTTGTCATCAATTTATAAATTTTATATTTGTAAGCAACTAATATATCTGGAGCAATTCGTTCAATCGATTCGATTCGAATTTATCCGTATAAATGAACCTAAAAATAAAAATTAAAAATTAAAAAAATAACTGTTAATTATCAATTGCTAATTTAAATATTTTTAAATACTTATACAAAATCTTTAGAACAGAAGAATTTGATATCATTAATTTTTATGTACGATTCATCCTGTTTTGTGATCACTATAAGAAGATCGTTTTCCCTACCCATCATGGGTTCTGTCAGACTTATAATGGGTGCCACCGGATGATGAAACCTGGGAATTGGCATATCCGGACAATTGCTTTGATTAAATAAGGGAACGTAATACAAAGGTAATCTATCAAAGGAGAGGTGCCTCCCGGGGAAGATTTTCAGTGAAAAACCGACTCCTATTTAGGTGTTAGACAAGTGAAGAAAACCCGAAAAACTCAGAAGCATTGGTCAGGCGAGAACCTGCGATCAACTTCCGGGGTTTTGCGGTTTTATCCACTCGGCCACTGGTAGGTTTATTCGGAAAACCCATCCGGATTCGATCCGGGGTATCCCAGAGCGGTAGTCCAAGGCCTTAACTACTCGCCCATCCGGTTATCGGTATAATATTTATAGAATATAGAGCAATAGAGCACGTTATTTATGTGAAAAACACTCGAATAATTTAATAGCTATGAATCTATTTGTTAATATGTTTTCTGAAATGATTTATTAAATTTATTGTAGAATAACTTATTAAATTTTATAAAATATAATTTATCCATGGACACGCGATTTGAGTAATATTTATAAATTAAATTCAAATAATACTGATTTAATTATTAATATAATTTATATAAATATATGTTTTGAAATATCTTCGTTTTAATATTAATAATAAATCCGAGTTTCTTGTAAAAAAATTGAACCCCGACCCTTCTTGTGGAATCACGACACGTTTACACACGGTCACACGAAATGTATAAAGGACGAATGCTCATTGTTTTCTTACTTTACCACGATTCGGAAGATGCGTATATTGACTCTTTCATCAGTAATTTGGATTTCGTTTCTTACTTCAGGAGAACGGCCGCCATAAAACATGTCTTCGAAGACACTATTTCGTGCTAGAAATAATTTATGAGCTCTGACATTTTGCTGATTAGGAATCTCTCCAAAAGTAAACGTAACATCGTAATGACATTCTTGTCGCATGAGATATTCAACGCTCTCGCATAGTCCTTGAATTTGAGATTGCCAAACAGCCATTTATACCTGAAAAATAGAAAGAACCTTAATGAACTCACAGCTTACAAACATCGCCATACCGTTTTAATATTTTTATATAATTTATTATATAATTTATTTAATTTTTTAAAATAATAAATTAATGTTTAAAATTTTATGTATATTAATAATAATAATAATTTAAAGATTTTGTTTATACATTAAAGACTTTAAATACATAAAATTATGAATTCGGTTAGTATCGCCATCTGTCGTTGAAAATATAAATAAATTTTTTCTAAATCAACTATTTTTATTACTTTGGTTTCTTAAATGCAGTTTTAAGCAATATTTTGTTATAAACGTTAATTAACAAATAAAATATTAATTCAAAGAGAAATTTGTCAAATTTTTTATTATGAGGTTTACATAATACAGTGGTACCTCAGGTTACGAACGCTCCAGCATACGAAATTTTCAGGATACGACATGAAATTCGAACATATTTTTGCTCCACGATACGAACAAAAACTCACCATACGACGTTACATTAGTTCGCATTTTTCATTTGTTTTTCTTACTACAGTTATTTTTTTAATGTATTACTTGGCTTTAATTTGAGTATGTTTTTCGCGTTGGAACGAATTATTTGGTTTTACATGTAATCGTATGGGAAAAGATGATCCACCTTACGACATTTTCATGATACGATCTCAGTTTCGGAACGGATTAATTTCGTATC
>NW_019388044.1:3791-8634 GCF_000671375.1 Centruroides sculpturatus
CCAGTGCTGTGGCGCTGCAATCTTTGGCTATGTCTTGGGCTACTCAAATATTTTACGTTTTTGATACTAAATTAATTTCTGAAGTATAATTTTTTATTGTTTTTATATTTTTCAATATATTTATTTTGTTCGTACAAAATAAAAAATAATTTTTAACGATACAATAGTCTTAGTTAGGCTTAACATCGACGAAAATTCAACGCGAAGCGACACGCAACGGAAAAAAATGTCAAGATGGGATAAATTAATATATTCTTTCGTACACAATTGGTTATCCGAAACATCGATCTTCCGAACAACCCCAGTCCTCAATTGATTCGGTTAATCGACGCTCTACTGTACTCTCTTAAAATAGGATGAATTCTTTCACTCTATGTTTCATTCTTTAAAGGAACATTATTAATGAGGACATTTTGGAGAAGATGAGTCTATGCAATAATTTGGAGGATGATTTACGGTTTTAATATTAATTTTTCTTTGCTTTTTTTAGATTATCTACAGAGCGAATTCTGTATGATATTGTATCCTGGGTTTTCCAGTTAGATAAATTCATTTCACGATGGACTGGGCTTAGATTTAACATGGCGTGATCTTCTCGAAGTCCAGCTTTAAGATGTTATTTGGATTATTTTGAATGACAATTTCTCAACTTTATCTTACAACAATAGAAAATCTACAAATAGTTATTAGGGATTGCTTCAATGATTTCCAATCATCAACATGAAACATGTCTCGAAGAATATGGGGAAAAATTAAAATTAATATATTGTACGCGACATGAAAATCTCGAGATACTTATGAATCTTTTCTCATTAATCCGAATGAGATCCAATGAGTTATAAATCAGTTTATGTAGCTTGAACTCGTAGTATGCATAGAGAGACCGGGGTTAGTTGTTACAGAGGCGAAATAATGGACTTTTAACATTTTCTGCTAGGTTTAGCCCCTCGTTATCCACAGAGCACATGACTTGAGCCACAGTTGAACAAGTGTACTTCACGTGCAGTTTGGGATTTGTAATGGTAAGTGAGATAAAGTTGTGAGGTTTTTTCATTTTATGTTTTTCGGTT
This sequence comes from Centruroides sculpturatus, assembly GCF_000671375.1. Lineage (NCBI taxonomy): Eukaryota > Metazoa > Arthropoda > Arachnida > Scorpiones > Buthidae > Centruroides > Centruroides sculpturatus. The sequence goes on from NW_019388044.1 coordinate 4,862, forward strand.
GTGTTTCCTGTGTGATTTTGGCTTGAATATCTGAAAGTATGTTCCCGTTAAGCCCGTTTTTTTACATATGTATATATATAATATTTATCTTTAATTTCACATTTGTTTGCTTATTTTATCGGCAAGGTTATCGCAAGGTGACTTTAGCGGTAAGGCCAACGGGGCACAATGTTACATTATAACTTACTCCACACTTGACATGTCATTGTTTTCGATTTAAAAAAATGTTATAAACATAAGAGAAAACTTATAAAAGATCATTAGATGAAGAAGTATATGCTTAACAAAGGATGTTAAGGAAAGAAAATTAGCCCCGGTCTCTCCTACATCACTACTGATACACTTACACGAGATGTGGCCATTTGTAATAAATGTGAAATAATAATTTTATAGATTCAATTAATGAATCGCTTGAAATATACTACACGAGTAGTAAAATCGGACAAAAAAAATTAAATTTTTCTAATTACAGAATTAATTGATAAATTAAATCTCAACAAAATGAAACTGTTCAAGAAAGAAATTTATAAAATTACTAAATAACCGAGAGGCATTTACAAAAGTTAATTGTAATACAGATAATATTGTAATTGATAAAATATATTGTAGTTTAGGTTACGTGTATTGAGAATTGCTACAAAGAAAGGCAAAGATAATTAATATACCTTTAAAATATCCAAAATGCTCTTTATATTAGTTGTGATCGGTTTAAAAAACTGTTCTCTGTTCTACAGTACCAAAACAATTAAATTCAATAAATACAACAGTAGATGACGTCAATATTTGTAATACTCGCATCCAGATAAATCGGTTTTAATCACGTAAATAAATAACTTTCGGTTTTGTTTCCAATTTATATAAAAATAAATGAAACTATAGTCATAATTCATGTAATTTTCTGTTTTATGTTCTAGTCTGATTGACCCGCGTGTAGACCCATCGATTTGTTTCGGTTATGATTTATTTTCTTGTTTATTTATTAATTGATCCATTTTTTCTTATATTATTTAATTACTGTGTAAACAATCTTATCTGTTGATATGTTATATGTGGTGATTATAAACAAATTCAATAAGTTTGCATGCGTAACCGTTAGAAGTACACTATAAGCAACAGATAAAACTTCATTTTTTGCTAAATCTCATAGCTGTTATGGACTTCAATTATGAGAGGTGTGACACACAGTTAATTTTTTTCCCATTGTCTCTATTTTCGATCAATTAAAAGACTGAAAATAAATAAAAATTGATTTTTTTAATGTACAACTTTAGGGCCTAGAGGACATGCAATTGTCAGTTACGAAACAGTTTGATTGTGTGAGTCACTGTCAGGGGTTTATCTGACAGCGCGCGCATGCAACTGATATGCAATTGTAAATCTGGTCGACTAAAAAATTTAGATTTTGAAAAGTAATCGATTGAACAATTTTGATGGGGTCACACGCAGTTGGATGAGAACGATCTGCAAGTCCTTAAAGCAACTGAAAGGTTTTCTACTGGAGGCACGGGTGGATCTACATATGGACTAATTGGCCTTACCTGGGGCCCCCGACTGTCGAGAGCCCACAAAAATTGAATTATTATTATAAATTTTTGATACTTTTTCATTAACAATTAGCCTTTATCGTATAGTAAAAAATAGTTAATAGGTTAAGTAAAAATGGGACTCCATTGAACTTCGATAAGTTCTAGGCTCCGAAAAACCTAGATCCGGTTTTTGGAGGAATGGCTTTCCTATTTGTAAGTGATGTAAGACCGTATAAGACCAAACAGTTTACTAAAACTCTCAATACTCATGCGATAATAATTAATTAAAAGACTTTTTCGGATAGTTTACAAAGCGGCGCTTTCACCAAACGTTGAGCCGTTATTGGGTGCACCCATTATTGCTTATTTCTTCTCATTTTCTTCTTTCTTCTCAGTACAAGGGCACACAGTAACCAACTCGTAGGAATCCATGTTGAAACTGTGCAATTTAGCTGCATGCGTATGAGTTTATCCGTTGGCGGATTCGAAAATGACAATTGCCTGATCCAAAACTATATATAAAAACTTGAGGAAATGTTTTTTTTTTTTGCCTTATTCTTTGTTTCCATATTCGATGCAATGGCCTATGCAGAAAAATAAAACACTTCTTTAAATATAGGTCTACGTAAAAGTGTCCTCGATATATGTATCTAACCTGGAGACGGAATATAGGTCCTAATCGTCCATACTCTCGCTAAGTTAGAAGCTTCGATAAAGATGTTTTTTTGTACAAATATATTCATAATACAATAAGGAAACGTCATCTTTTCTGCTTAGTCAAAAGTCCACTTCTGTTAGACTTTGCATTTCCGCTGAAGTGTGTTGAAAATCGTTGAACGACTTTAGTTGACATACCGTTAGAATGCGATTACGTACTTGCTTTGACGTGATAAACACAGAAGTTAGCTGCTATTTATCCTTTGTTAAAACAAGAACAATAGCTAACATATACTCGATATAATAAAATTATTTGAGTGAAGAATTAAATACATAGGTCTAAGATATATCCATCTATTATTTCAGGAGACAATAATGTGCAATTTTTCTTCGTATAAAGCCGGCTAAACACTTACCGGTATATATGAACAGGACAGGCGAGCGCAGTATATTTACACATTATAAATAAATATATATATATATACATTTATTTATTATTTATTTATTATTATATATGTATATATATATTATCTTATCTACATATATATTTATCTACATATATATCATTATATATAGGCCTATATCTTATCTACAGAAAGGAACCTTTCGATATAGGGATGCATCCTACTTCCGCTTTCTGTCTGAATGATCTCATCAACATCCAAATCCTCATCTGTATATCATTTACATAGAAGAAATAGTATTTAATTTAATACATAAAATTAATCACTGTTTAATAAGCTGAAAATCGTAAAACAGGTCTACTTATTCGCACCTTGATATCACTATAAATTTTAATTTTTTTGGTGAACATAATGTGTGGCTCGATCAGTCACAAACGGTCATCCGATGGGGCCTATCCGCATCGGATTTAGACTTCATAAGGGGGTTTTCACCCTTCAAGTAATTATGTAAGAATGTGGTTTTAAACTGTACTCACGTAGCGTGAGGCAATTAATTTATGTGTAAACCGGCCTACCCCTTCGAAAAGATAGGAATTTTCACCACTTATTGCTCTTTTGTTAATTAGGGCCTCCGTGTTTGAGGCCTGTCCAAGTAGTCCTGCTCGTAGCTCCTCTACGTGGATCTGATTAGAGTAAACATGGCTATTTAATTGTATATTAGTTTATTAAAATTACATATGGGGAGTGTTTATGTTGTTTAACCACTTGTTTCATCCTCGTGCAAGCTCGAGCTTAGCACGTGTAAAAAAATGCTAATATCTAATAGTATATTAGCATATTAGCATACTCATAAAACACAGCAATTGAGAATCAATTGAGAATGCATATTAACACGTGCCATTTAATATGACACTTCACCCGAAAATACAATATATTTAATTTTTGCATTAAAATTATTTTAATTAATTAACGAGCCAAAACAATATAAATTGTTTTATCTGATCGGCATATTTGAAACTTGAAATCAAAGCCGCCATATTGGAAATCTATTTCCAATATGGCGGCTTTGATTCCAGATAAGTTATTGCATCTTAAGATTAAATTTAAGCGAAGAAATTGTTAAAATAAGCTATAAAATCGTAATATTTTATTCAATTTTGTTCTAAAATTAGTTTCTTGGAAAAGA
>NW_019388045.1:0-8306 GCF_000671375.1 Centruroides sculpturatus
AATAATTGCCAATCATTTTATTTTAGCCACATTTGTCTATATCATTACATATTTTTAAAATATAATTTATGAATCTGATTTTGAAGAATTTTAACTTGAAATTTTGTTTTTCGAACAATAAACCTTTGTATTGTATTATATTGTCTAAATCATTTTTTGGAACATTAAAAGTCTTATGTTTCATTTATGATTTGTCAATAAAAATGATTAATTTTTCTATTATCTACATGGCCTTCTCCTTCAATTATTATATTATTTGTTTCTCAAAACGTTATATGTTTATACAGACTATATAACTTAACTATGTGTTTTTATTATTTGAAGAAAGGAAGAAAAAAGGAAACAACAGCAAAATTATGAAAAATTATGTAAAACTAACATATAATATTTTAACAAATATTTTTATTATGAGTAGGTTATTTAATTTTGGGAGACGAAGTATTTAATATGTTCTAGCGAATTTAAGATTCTATAAACGTAAATAAAATTAAATTTGTCATAAAAATCTTCTTGTCCTTTGATTATTATATTTTTCTCTTATACAGTCGACCCCCTATAACACTGTTGATTATTCTGTTTTATATGAATTCCATGTTGTACGAGTCACTTAGATTTTACAAATACGTGAGCCGTTCATAGCCCAGCACACGTATTTGTAAAATCTAAGTGACTCGTACAACATGGAATTCATATAAAACGGAATAATCAACAGTGTTATAGGGGGGTCGACTGATACCAATAGAATTTATCCATCAATTTGGCTGTTAATCAGAGTGGTTTTAAATATTTTAAACAGAGTTTTAAACGAGGTTGTCTTAATATTAAGACTTACATTTCAAATAGTAATTTAATAACGATTTAATGAAAAATGAAATCAAACAACCTTTTTGATTGTGATAACTTCTGATTAATAGCCAAATTGGTAGAAGAAAAATATTAAATTTGAAATTAAAACCTATATTAACAATACCTTTAAATATTTTCTTCTATTGATAAAGTTTTTATAACAGGAAAAATATGATCAAGAACTATATTTGTTGCAAATATTAAAACTCATTTAGAGAATCAATTTTAATAGAAGAAAAAATATTATTGTTATTATTGTGAAATGCTCTTTACTGTATTAATTGATGCTCGAATAAATTTTAAAAAATTTTCTATACATTCAATATTATATAGATTCGTTTAAAATAGCCAAAAACCTTTCGAACAGGTGGGGAATTCTCTTTTAATTCTCGATAAATTTTCAATAAAATCTTAGTACAGTATATTCTAGCATTTTAATGAAATATTACAATGGTTCAAAAAATATTTTTCATTAAAATATACTAATTTTTTAAAATATGCTTATATTAATGTTAAATGTGTTAGGAAAATAATAGGCCTAATATTTAAAATCAGAATTTATGTTTTATTGGCTAACATAGAATTTATAAAGATCTTAAATTTAATGTGTTCAAAAATAAAATCAATGAAATAAGAATTGTTTATTTGTAAATGCAATTAATTTTAAATGAGATGAACATATGTGATTTGTCCAAATTGAGGAGGAAAATCATATAATTCGATCTTTTTTCCTAATTGGATAAATCCAAAATAGATTAGTATATAACTTCTTTTTTTCAGNGAAATTAATTCATAAAAATTGTCGAATTATGTAGCTTACAAATTTATGATCTTAAAAAATCTATGTTATTTCATAATGTAACATAAATGTTATATACTCATACTTTACTTAACTAATTGATTACATAAAAAATTTATGTTAATTTACATAAAATTAATGCGTAACTAACTTTAAATACTTGACATTATCACATTTACTATAGTAATAGTTACGTGGTTAAATTATAGTTATTATTCCTTATGTTCTTATCTATATAGTGAATTTAATTGTTTATTTAAAATTTTACTAATTTTAACGTCTGAAAGTAATTGAGAATTAATATTTATCTGAAAGTGTATTAATAATTAAATTACATAAAACGGAAATAATACTAAATAATTTTAAAATATTTATTTTAATTCATTATTAAAATATTAAATATTAGATTAAATAATTATAGTATTCACATAAATAGTTCTATTTAAAAGTGATTAGTAATTAAGCTCTTGCGTTTAATTAACAGTCATTCATTACTTTACAGTTAATTGCAAAAATTTAAACTGAATTGAACTCAAATGTTCATTTGACTTTATTATTCTATTTCTGACCTTTTTCTACCGCGAATTTCTATTTTTAGTTCTTCTATTGGAACCACAAGCTGTTTTTCTATTAGTTCCATTCTTAGGAAATATGAGATGAAGGTTTAACTTTACAGTGGAGTACTTCATTTTTTGTTTTTTTTTTTTTTGCGTAACTTTTTCATGTACTTCGCTTAAATTTAAATATTTTGCATATATATTTTTTATTCGAATAAATAATTTATGTTATTTTTTCACCTTATAAGTATTTTATTTCAGAAAGTTTTCAATCTTTTAGAGAAATTTCGTTATAAATTTTCATTGCGCAACTAAGTTTATTGCCGGCTGTTTATTTATGTTCTAAGAAATTCTTTGCTCTCTTGCTATAAAAAGCTTAGTCGATTTTTTTTTAATTCAAGAAACTTTTCATTTTATAGAAAATACTGTCTCGATGCCAAATTTAGAATACGAGTAGTTTTTTATTATTATTATTAATTTATGACAGTGTTTTAAAAATTTATAAATCTTTCATAATAGCATTCATACATTAGCGTAAGAGATAAATGGATAGTGCAAAATAAAAAATTGAATTAAGCAAAATCAATGATGATCAGTTTGGAAGAGTTAGAAATGCGTCATAATTTGACTTCTTTATTTCATTGCTGATTTTCACGCCGGAGTAAAAAATAGCAGGAACGTGCATAAATGCCACGCTGCATGCAGATTTTATAATAACTTCTTCCTCGGCAAGCGTTAATGAGAAGAATAGGCGTCGTCAATTGGTTGCCTCTTCACTTTCTCTCTCAACCTTTCTCTTTAGAAGCGCATATTCTATGCTTATGTGGGTTACATAAAAGAGAAATCGATGGCTCAAATTTTCTCTTCGCTAATGTGTTGACCTGTCCGCCCGTTTTTTCCTCTTTGTTCTACTCTGATTGAGATTCCTTAACGTAGAAATTTGTGACGATGGGCGGGGTTCATTTTCAGTAATCGACGTCCATGGGAAAACAAACAAATGTGCTCTATCTACCCAATGTGTTTGAATGTTGAATGAGCTACTTAGTCCTAACACTACTATCTTCGTCCAACTTGTTGGATCTATTAACCAATTTGAACATGTCAATTGCTTTTTCTTTCTTTTTTTTTCAGTGATTATGAATCATTTACACGAACCTTCATTACACCGTCACTCGGATCCCTTATTACTCCAATTACTGCAATTATCATTTCTTCATTTTTCTAAGATTAAATTGCATCGTTACTTTTATAAACACTCAGCTACTCATTAAACATTTTAAAAAAAATTTAAATATATTTCCTCTAAAAAGAAATTCACATTTTTAATTTAAAAATTAGCTTTAATTAAGAGCAGATTAAATGTTTTACATTAAAAATAATAAAAAAAAGTTTGAAGAATATATATAGGGATTGTTAGGCTGTTGCATAGTCAGTACCAGAACTTATACATATTAAACGAGGCTGTCCAGTTCTATTCGTCTTTTTCCAGACAGTTTTTTCTATCTTCTTTTTTTTTTCTCTCCTGACGTGCACGTTAGACGGCTGGCCAAATAGCCCGTATTTTTAGCTTGTATTCTCCGGGGCTGGGATCAAAGGGTTGAATGCCGGGGGGGCTCGCTATGATAGACGCCCGTCGGCCGACCGTTTCGAGTTAAACCTTGAGAATCGCAGCCACCCTCTCGTCTCGGACCTGCAGAGGGGAAGTATTACCGGATTTCTAATGTATGGGTATTGACGGTGTACAACCTCTTTAAAAACTTGATAGCGACGTTAGCGATAGACTTAGATGATAAAATTGTAAATTTGTTTATATATAAAAAATCGATTATGTGCATTTATCTGTTCGACCGCACTACAGGATATTGTGGACCATTTTCCTTTTTATATAATATATAATATGTATATATATGTAGATACATATATTTTTTTTCTTCTTACATAATACTTTATAAGTAAATTTGTTAGATCGTCATAAGATCCTTCAACATAATTACTGCAATTATCGTTTCTTCGTTATTTCGTCGAATGTAAATTGCATCATCTTATTACGAGGTCTGGATATTGTCGCGTAAAAGTTTCTTTCTACTCCGTTCGAGCGAACTGCTTTTGTTTTCGATGATAAAGTGTTCTGAAAGTGTGTAATACGCCACAGGTTCTGCAAGCGTATAATGTCCGTATTTCTTTTAATTCACAAATAATAATCGACTTGTCGACCTATATTTTCAAGCTGTGTTATCCTCGTTTATATCTTGTAGACTGATTTTCTAAGTAAAAGCGTTTAATCGGTAATTTACGAGACGTATATTTAAGATTACAAAGTGTAAATGAATTGGAATATTTTTAAAAGAAGCGTTGTTGTCAATTCGACATTCTTATTGCTTAAAAGTACTTCTCGAATTGATTTGTTAATTAATCAATCTACTCGTCAAGACATCAATTAAAAGATAATCTGTGTGTCATTTCCCAGGAAATGATGCGATTATTATTGCAATTATAGTCTACAATGTGTTTACTATGTGCTCGCATTCTGGCGGCTCCTATCTAATTCCAAACAGAAAGAGGTCACTGTGTGCGTGATCTCAAAAAGAGGGAAGGTGCCGGGAAAAACGCTCAACGCATTTACTCCTTTGTTTTGTCCTTGCTTTGTAACGGACTTGTCATAGCAGGAAGTATTCGCTAATTAGTTGATGTTAGATATTACGAGACCGGATATGTGAGCGAAGTGCACCGTCATAGACATCATCTATTGTGCCATGGAATATTCACAAAGTAGTTTAGTTTTATTTATATGTTTTCTAAAAAGTTTTATTCATTAATATGATTCGCGTTTTACCAATATTTAAATACGAAAATTTTAAAAATTAAGTGAAATTAATTACTAGTCCAAATTAAAGTTCATTACGTTCTCAAAAAGTTGATTCGCGCTTAAATGTTTGTTTTGAAAGTGCTGTGAGAGGTTGATTTGTAAACGGGTCACTCAATATTTTGCTACCGTGGACGGACAAACGGACGGTTAGTTTTTTTTTTTTTTTAACTATATTGATTTTACACAGACGGACTGTTTCTCTCTGTTTTTCTTTTTTCGTCGGATATCGACTGTTGTCTGGACTAACCGAAAGCGTTCTTCCGTCCGCGGAATTTTCTCAGCCACTCTACCCCTACATTGTTTTTATTTCTTTCTATTGCATACATCTACCTGTGTTTGTCCTCTAATAAAAACACAGTTACTAGCACGAATGTAGAATCATAAATACTTTCGTTCAGGTAGCTGTATTTATTTATATAGAGTAGCGAATCTTTTTAATAGTTAAAATTTTTGACTGACTAAATTGAAAACATTTATTAATTCGAAATCGATTCTTGAAATACTTTTGATTCAATTTTTTTAAAAGTTAACAGATTATATTATTTTGAAATTAGCGGGTCTAAGTTAGTTTTCGAATAAATTGTCATTCAAAGTTTTATTGTTGTAGAATACGATTTGCAGGTTGTGACGGTAAAAGAATATTTGTGTTGTATTAAGGTGCAAAAGTTTAATGATTTTAAAATCAATAACAACAGCTTCAATGATTATGATGAAAAATTAAAAAGTTCGTATAATGTAGGCCCATTAGTTGTTTGTTATTCAAGTAACGTTCACTTGTTGAAAAGCTTTCTACTAAAAAATAATAAATATAGATGTATATAATTAATAATAATAATAATTAGTTATTTACAAAAATCGACAGATTTGATTTTGAAAGTGAAAAATATACAGCTTAGAGATGTTTAAAATATTTGATTTTCATGCTTCATTGAGTTGTATATTGTCTATTGGTTAACTGATGCAAAATATTCAAAAATGTTAACTAATTAAAGGTTCTTTGACATCTGTAAATTATCTATTTACATACTTTTTTAGAAATATACTTTACAATTTGTAAAATAAATATTTTAGAACTATATTTTGAATTTGTCTAGACAAAATATGCTTCAGAAATTAATACTCTCTGCAAACTTTTGAATACACTTTGAACCGAGAATATTTTACAAAAACTTAACAATGCTCAATTAATAAAACTATTAAAAACGTTGATTTTTCCACGTTTTTGAGAAGTATTATCTTAAAGCATTTGTACATGACAACTTTGATAATTAAATAGTTAGCAAGCTAATTGGTAAATAGATATTTTCTACCTTATAGAGCGAAACATATTATAAATTGAAGTTATAATACTGTACTTATTCAACTTTGTACTTTACTGTTTATTACATTCTAAAAACAGTCTAATATATTTCAAGCATTTTATATTTATTAAATTTATTAGTCTATACAGATCCAATTTTATTTAATGTAAATTCAATATAGTAAAATTATACTTTTACTATACTTTTAATGTATTTTTTTACTATTTAGCATATCATTTTTTAAAACAAAAACTTTTGTTCATTTACAAAAAACAAAATTGTTAAATTTCAGGGTACATTTTTATCAGGAATTTTATTAAATCAAATATTTTTAAGTAAAAAACCAATACAGGTATTTTTGTGAATTGTTTAAGGACTGCTGATGGTGTGAACGGTGAAAAAGAAGGACAAATGCAAAGTTTTTTCTTTGTAAAAGTCGTATTTATATATTTTTTCATATTTATTAAATGCAAATATTTTTATATATTTAAAAAACACTAAAGGTAAATTCAAATTAAATAATACTAAAACTTAGTTCTATATTTATTTACTTATGTTTATATTATTATATTTAAATTTTAAATATATGGCATAAAAATATTTAGACTAATATAAACATTTTATAAAATACTTATACAAATCTTTAATTTTTAGTGAACTTTATGAAAGTGTATTGATATAATAGACTAACCAATTTAATTACAATGAAATGCTTTTCATATATAAAATACTTAAATACAAAATTTTATATATAACAACAGTAGAATAATTTTTTAAATTTTCAGAGTAGAATACGGAGTTTATAATGTATACATTTTTCNGTAATGTCTTACTAACTTAATATTAAAGTTGTATGTTATAAACTGTTTTATTTTATCACAATAATTTAAAACTTTTGTCGTTTTATTTTTATTTTTTTGTACTGTAATAAATTTGAATGAATTTCAACAAAATTTATATAGCACATAGACGTAATTATTATCTCTTTTTATTATAACAAATGAAAGTAACACTTGTTTTTCTATGTAAAATTTTTGAAATGTAAAGAAACCTTTTATTTATACTTATTCATAATTAGTTATATATTAAATCGAGTATAGAAGTCAGATTCTTACTTCTATAATCAATCTATTTTGAGTTAAGAAGTTTTCACTTGTTCCTTTTAATCGCTTGTTTAAGATGAGCTTGTTTCAAGTTATATTAATTTAATAGCGTATATATATATATATTTATACTTATGCCAATTCTGCAGAATATAGACTAACTTGAAGCAAGCTATCATAAAGTATATAAGAACAATTTTCTTTTAAATGAAAAAGTCCAATAAACATTTAGTTATGTTTCTTCTTATGAGAAATACATATTTTAATAATTTTATTGTTCTGAATAACTAATTTTATACAAATAAGTTAAATATAAAATCAATAAAATTTATATACTTTTTAACATACGGTAGTTTATTTTCTCAAAAGTTTAGGCGTAGATATTACTAGTAATTTGCGTGAGGTAGTAATTATTTGAGATTAATATAATGAAAATATTTATAGATTAAATATCTTTATGATTTACAGCGGAATTAATTATATACCAGATCAAGGTATATATTGTATGTAAGTTGGATGATTTAGTATATTAAAATTAATATTAAGATTATGAAACTATAGCCATGTTATGTATAACCTCGTGATATAATATACACATATGTTAATATAAATTGCTTTACTATTTATTTACGTTGAAAAACTGCAATTTAAAATAATTAAGTCTCTTAGGTATAATTCTAGCGAAATGAAAAAAAAAAAAAAAAGAATATATAGTAATGTTAAAAAATTTTAAATAATCCTATTGTGCCATGGAATATTCACAAAGTAGTTTAGTTTTATTTATATGTTTTCTAAAAAGTTTTATTCATTAATATGATTCGCGTTTTACCAATA
>NW_019388046.1:0-1768 GCF_000671375.1 Centruroides sculpturatus
CCCGGAAGGTAAAACTCGAACTACGGGTTGGAGAGGGGCGGGACGGATGCCATGCAAACACCCCCCTCGTAATGATCCGTGTCCGTATTTACTAAGGGGTGCGGGAAGAAATTAACGGGAGGAAAGAGTTTTTCTTCTTCTCTTTTACGTTAATAAAGCGTCACGCGTTTGAAACAATTAAGATTAATGTATAATTAATAAACGTGTTTGGCTGGGTTCGTTCAATTAACAAAGGTAAACCGAATAGTTTACGTCATACAAAGTAAATATGCTTCTTTTCGTTTTGTTGTTTAAATATTTAGCTTAATGAATGTTTAATGAAATCGTTATTAACATTCCCGTCGAGATGTTTTGTTTTCTCGACGATACAAACAGAAACGTCATAATATCTAATTATACCGACTAAAAACGTGCAATTGTCGATACACTTGCAATAATTTGCATATATTTTTGCATAGACGTTTGTGGAAGGCATTAAACCGTAATTTCTGTTATTTGATAAACGCCTGCTCTGTGGGTAGTGTTACGTGTGTCGCGCTCACCTTTTGTCATACGTACGTTACGCCAATGACAATAATTTGTTTCCGTTAATAGAAAGTTAGAATGTTAGAGGTCGTTGTAAAAATGTTTCAGCTTATAACTTTTTATACCGTTCGAAAGAAACGTATGGCAACTTTACCATACGGATCGTCGAAAGGAGGTTCTCTTCTCCCTTTTAAATTGATAAAACCTTGAAGTTTTACAAAGGAAAGGAGGTTCTCATCCCCGGTATTGAGACAGGCTCGAGCTCCCACTAGTAAAGTTACGATAAAACGGGGAGGACGATAACCCATCGATCGCAAGACTACGAATGGCGCAAGAACCTGGGAAAGGAGGAAAATATTCAACAATCTTTCGATTTGTTAGCCAAATTTTCAGCTCCAAAAGCGGAATAAGCCACTGTATCCTGTTCCAAAATACGTTCCAGGAATACCAAAAGTCTGAAAGCTTGGCACTCCACTTCATACCCACAATTAAAGATAACCTGTAACTAAATCCCTACGTTTTAGATAGAATAAAACCTGTGTAAACCGGACATTTATTCCGTTTAGACAGGTATTACTGTGATTCTATTGACACCCACCTGCCAGTTAATCCTCTAGAAAGATTCTTCAACCATGCAACAAATTTTAGCCTGGGTATTGTTTGGCAGAAATTGCCAAAAAAAAAAAAGAAAAAATAATGGAGAAGCAAGAAGTCGTGAAAGGAAAGAAACGGCATCAATTTTTTTGCCCGCGAAATCTCCCACACGGCCGAAGATAACCCCCCGCAAAAACCGAGGTCGATCGCGATCGACCGGAAAAATCGAATAGAGGGACGAAAAGGACGAGTCAACCATTTTTTTTTTTACAGGAATGACGGGAAGGGGGTGACCGAAAAGGAGCAGCGCATCGATCGCGTCTAAATCGTTTCGATTCCAGGCGCAGAACACTGCCAAAATGTAGTTTCCAGTCAACAATTACCGCTGCCGAAATTTAGGGAGGGGAAGGATTTACTTCTGCCCAGATTACGAAAACCGCAAAATCGAAACGTTTACCGATGGTGGATCTTTTAACTTAAACAAGAGCAACGTCACCGGCAGGAATCTCGTTTGTAATGTTAATTACGCCGCCTAAGTATGTTGACATTTTTCTAAGCTTTTTGACAGATCGATCAGCAGAACGTAATTCCAAATGAAAATCGAGTGGCAAGGAAACGTGGGGTATTCTCTTGAGTTTTTTTTTTTTTT
>NW_019388046.1:2645-8141 GCF_000671375.1 Centruroides sculpturatus
GTGTTAGGGACGTGAGAAAGAGCCAGAAAACACCACGTTGGTGAGCGTGAACCCTCGACTAGTGTTCAGATAGGTGTTAGGAACGTGAGGAAGAGCCAGAAAACACTACGTTGGTGAGCGTGAACCCTCGACTTGTGTTCAGATAGGTGTTAGGGACGTGAGAAAGAGCCAGAAAACACCACGTTGGTGAGCGTGAACCCTCGACTAGTGTTCAGATAGGTGTTAGGAACGTGAGGAAGAGCCAGAAAACACTACGTTGGTGAGCGTGAACCCTCGACTAGTGTTCAGATAGGTGTTAGAGACGTGAGAAAGAGTCAGAAAACACCACGTTGGTGAGCGTGAACCCTCGACTAGTGGTCAGATAAGTGTTAGAGACGTGAGGAAGAGCCATAAACACCACGTTGGTGAGCGTGAACCCTCGACTAGTAGTCAGATAGGTGTTATAGATGTGAGAAAGAGGCAGAAAACATTACGTTGATGAGCGTGAACCCTCGACTAGTGTTCAGATAGCTGTTAGAGACGCGAGGAAGAGCCAGAAAAAAACTCTACTTTGGTGAGAGGTAAACCCGCAACCGGTGCTAAGAGCTTTTACTTTTAAAATTGCTATTGTTCAGAGGTTTTGTCCACTCGTCTACTGGCGTATAAGTACAAGGAAAAATCGAGAAATAACACACATCAGGCGAAACAAACAGACAAGACGAACGAACAACCTTAAGATCTTAGAGCAAAATTGTTAGAAAGACGACGAAAAGCCCGTTATTTCCCATAGAAACGTTTCCATCCGAAGAAACAAACGTCTGTCCAGGACGTTGTATCGCGACACTACACTTATCTGTAGATAACAGGTTTAACCTTATACACTTTTTGCACTAGATTCTAAGCGATTTTCTGCAATTGGCTGCACCTTCGAGGAAGATTTATGGAAAAATAAATAAATAAATACGAAAGAAACGATGATTAGATCCGCATCAATCTCCAAATGAGTCGGATAAAAGTACTTCATCCAAGAAAACAAAATCGAGTAGCTTATAAAGGATGCCGAAACTACTTTACTTTATTAAATTACTTTATATTGATTTGGAAATTAATTAAAATTCGAAATTACAGGAGGGGGAGGGAGAGAGATTATAATTATTATTTTTTTAAATAGAACAAATCGGTAATCACGCAGCATTAAACTAGACTAATACAGTAATTATTTTCGAGTTTAAAAACAACAGAATCGAGTTGCAGAAAGATCGTAAGTTACGTTATTACGGGGTTGAATAACGTAACACCGAGGGAATCGGCTACCGAGTAACGAGAGATAAATAGGATTTAGAGAGCGTTGTTACGATATTCTGGCGTAGCAAGTTACCACAATATTTTCTTAATTTCCATCCGGAATTGATTCTACTACCGTTACGTTTTTATCCGCTCGTAACCAGAATCCACGGGAAGATAAAAGAAACTGATGTCTATAGAGTAACACTAATGTATGCCATACTATATATATAAGTAACCGTTTTTTCCCATCATTTCCTCGCCCGTAAACTCGGCGTAACAAATAAGTTACGTTTCTCACAGCCAAAAAGAAAAATGAGGAGATTTCAATTTCTTCGGAGGAAGTAAATTGCTGAACGTTTTAAATTTCGGAAGATTTTCGAGTAACATCTCGCGTTACACCCCGGAAGAAGTTACGAGGGGTTGTGTTTTGGCGCTTGGGATGGAAGAGGAAGAAGATAAACCCGATCCGAGAAGAGGAGGGAGGTGTTTGCTAGATTCCGATCGATGTCGATATAATTCATCACTCGACTCACCCCACCGGACGACACACCGGTGGCGCTTCCTTCCTCTTCTTCCTTCCCCTCCTCCCCCGGCCATTCTTCTGGCGTGGGGTCGCCTCTTCCACCTCTTAATAGCCGGGGTGAGGCTGTACGACTATCCAGACCATACCGAGTTGGCCATCGATTGCCTGGGGATCGATTCCTCCTCTATGACGCCTCCAGCATCCTGGAACATCATGAGGTTCGAACCCTCGACAGGGAGAAAGAGAGAGAGAGAGAAAGCGCGGTCGAATCCCGGTTACTCCTTTGGGGAGGAGGAAGAGCAACGGAGCCAGATGGAGCCCGTTATTAATTTTCGGTCGGTTCGATAATTAAAAGAGATCCGCCGAGGGGGTGGAAGTAGAGAAGAAGGAATTCGTTCGCTTAAGGGTATCGATTGTGGTGGCTCTCTCTCTCTCTCTCTTTCTCTGTCTCTCCTGGCAAAGAAACGGTCGTCGATCCGCGGCCGACTAAACCGGGCGGCCTCCCTCCTCGCTCCCAAAACCGGTCGAAGAAGCTATCGACCCCCCTCTCGAGAATTCGTTCCCCCCGTCGTCGTCTCGGTTTTCCAAAGAAGCGCATTTCTTTGCCTTTCGGCAATCGATCCTCTGCCTCTTCCTTAAAGACTTCGTCTCTCTCTCTCTCTCTCGCCCTCGTTCTTCCCTCCTCCCACCTACTGCGACGCAATTAATTAGTAAAAACGATAAATTTCTCTGTATGGCCTTTATTAATGCTCTTATCGTCTTAGAAACGACACTACAAAATACTATTGTGAATGCCTCTCGGATACTGCCGAAGAGGAAACCGCTAAACGGATGTTGCTGTAAAGCCTCCATTTGTTACTCTCACTTTCCAAATTATCCCTTAATGAAAGTTATCATTCTAAGAAAGTATTCGTCCCCCCTTTCTCCACCTATTAAACTCCCTGCGATACACAGAAACACACACAAAAAATCATGATATTACCCGATCTTCTGCGGGTTATACGCGACAATCGCGCGCTGTCAATGCGAAATGAACCTGAAAAATGTCTTCCAAACGGGAATTCTTGCATGAAAAATACAATATTTGCTAGTGTTTTCCGGATATTTCGTTGAAAAATAGTAATAATTCGCCTATAAAATATTCTTTAGCAATTTATTCCGCGTAAACAGTACTATAAAAACATGGAAGAATAACTACGCTGTAATCTCAGTTTTGTCTTACATTAAATCGAGGTATCGCAATGGTATATAAGGGTATTCACTACCTATCAGTTGGGTTATTCTCCTTATACCTCAATAGCCCTTAATCCAATAATGGAACCGATTAAAAGTATTATTTATTGCACTAAAATTCGAATGAAATTACTCAAATTCGGTTCTTGAAGAATCCGAACGGAGTTGTAGTATCAATAGGATCATTTCCCACCACTTTTTGGAATGTACCCCTATTTTAGGTGGGGGAAAACACCGAAAAACTTAACGTTGGTGAAGCTCGAAGATTAGGAAGGATTTCGTATACCACATCTTGAGATAAACCAGTAATAAGAGAAGGAAGGACTAACAAGAGCTTTCCCCCTAAAGTTTCCACCAATATCAGTGCTTGTGACTCATCAACGTGGAGTTTTCCGTGTTTCTTCACGTGACTAACATCTAAATAGGGTCCAATTTCCTGTCGGGAGGCACCCCTCACGCCAGACCAACCATTTGTTGTATTGTCCAATCCTTCGTCTCGATTAGCAAACTTCAAGAGGAAACTAACGGAACTCATGAAAATCGACATTGTTAATTTAAAGATTAGGGGGAAGAAGAAATTTTCCAATAGAAGAAGGAAGACAAATCTCTAATCCTATCGTTTAGAATGATTAAAGACGAAATTTCACTGATAAAACACAAAAAGAATCACCCGAAACCATAGGAAAGAATTTAATCTCATGGCTAATCTCATAATTAGAATATAAAGGAAAGGAAGAAGATCCTTATTAAATTACCCCTCCTCATTGCAATAAGGAGGGTAATTTGGAATATATTTTTTTAACAAGGGGGAACTTTCAAGCTGCTGCAGATCTCTTTTTCTTTCTTTTTTTCAACTATGGCTCGATGCACACCCACCGGTAAAGTTCGATTGTTCCACTACTTTACCCCCATCACAATCCAATTTAAAACATTCGGGAGCAGTCTCGTAAAAAAAAAATAATATAAAATTGCTACGGAGCCACTTAAATTGTTTCGTGTGTGTGTGTCTGTGTAGCTGGATTACCGTTTATTTTCTTGTTTCCACAATAGAGAATTAAGATGTTCATGTGCAGCGCGTGGGCATGACGTTGCACCCACCCACGTGTACTTCGTTCGACACTCGGGGGTTCGAAATTCCCATTTAAAATAAAGTAAATGCTAATTGTTTACGTTATTTCGAGAGAATAACATTAAAACACGGGAGTATTGTTCAAGAATCTAATTAATTATTTTCTTGTGACGTCCTCGAATTAACGTTCGAATAATAAACAAAGAAATTTCTAATAAAATTAAACGATTTATGCGTCATTATCGTTGTTTAAAAGGGAATTAAAAGGGTATTAAGTATGATCCTTTTTCTAATAGTTTATAAATTAGTGTTTTCTCGTTGTTACGTAATTAATATTTAATCGAACGTGTGACTACTAAGCGTAACACTAAAAAAAGGCCAATTATAAGAATTGAAGCAATCTATCAGTAAATTAGGGCAATCCCTTTCTATCTAATAGTCGCATTAACGAGGTTTCCAGGGATATGGAGAGAGAGAATTTTAAATATTTCGGGGGTGATTTTTCATAATTAATTAACTCCGTAACCGTGGATTGAATGGGATCGATGGGGTTAAGCAAAGCGACACGCCAGCCACGTGTGAAGATCCCTCCCTGGACAAGAAATTGGCTTCCCTTTTAGGCGTTTGAAACGTGAAAAATCCACGTCTACGAGGTTCGAACCCGCGACTGGTATTAAGTGATTTCATTCACTTGAGAGTGAACCCACGACAAACTGGTTTTAACTGGCTGGTCGCATTATAACGTAACGTAATACAGTAAAGTAATCAACGTTACTCTCCTCGATATTTATGAATAGGAAAAAACAATAATGGTCAAATCTTTCTTCTTGTTCTGCATAACGATTATTCCTTAATATTCGAAAAAAACAATGGAAAAGACAGGAGTAAAAATATTCCTTTCATTAATATGTATCTTACGTATACAATCGTCATCGTTATCTTCTTTTATTTATTCATTCATTTCTATGTTATCATTTCTGTATTTTCTTGGGATTAAATCGGCTCTCTTCTTAGTAAATTTCTTCTTGTTACGATCGTAACGACATTTCCATCGAATTTTCTTAATCTAACGAAAGAAGATTGGACGAAGCGACGTTACGACAATAATTATTCGTATCACGTTACTCCATATTCTTGCGTAACTCTTCGATAAATCGGGTTCGATTTTCGAGGTGTTGTAGCGTGTGTGCCAAAATAGGAGCGAAGGACCCCCTCCCTCCCCCCGTTTTGTTCGATTTCAATGGGCGAAAAAGTAAATTCGAGGGAGAGCGGGAGGAAAAATCGGTAGCAAATTTCAAATTTTCTCGAAAGACCGATCGAAAATACGAATAAAATACAGCGACAAAAGTCCACCAACAGTAATCATCCCCGCCGTTAATCGATATTTCGAGGTAGGAAAAAAAAA
>NW_019388047.1:0-8271 GCF_000671375.1 Centruroides sculpturatus
TGAAGGTAAACTTAAATCAGAAGTTGTGACTCTTTTTTTAATAGTAAAAACATAATCTGAAAATTGCTATTTAAAATAGAACTAGGATATTGTGCGACTTTGTCTTGTGATAGAATTGAGATGGAGCTGGAAAGAAAGAAGTGATCCTTGTATCTGAAGTTGAAACAGGCAAACTTTACATTTGCCACCACAAAAGAGGATATTTTGCATCTCCTGGCCACAGGAGATGCAAATCCTTGCACCAACCAGGTATGGAGAGATGATCCTTGCATTTGCCAACATAGAAATTTGGATCACCTCTATCGAAGAACAATGCAATCGATGGAAATGGCAATTCTTTGTTCTTGTATTTTGTTCGTTTTTCGCACCTATTCTCTGTTTGGCACACACAATGCTATTTTTATTTTTGACCCATAGGTCTAAATTTCATTAGGCATGCTCAGTTGCAAGAGAGAGCATAAACGCTGTCACTTTAATACCTCTGTGTATTGAACTTTTATATAATTAATTATTATAAAATGGCAAAAAGTATAATTTTGAGGGTAGAGATGAGTTTTATAAAAAAAAAATATGTAAATAGTAATAATCAGTAAAATTTTCATTTAAGTCCAACCACACTTGAGATAGGAGACATGACCTGTCTATCTCCCCACTCCCTCAACCTTTAACCAACAAAGTTAATAGCATCAATCCCCCTAATACACAAACTTCCCTGAAAAATTAGAGAAATGTTTGACAAGGATACAGGAGTTTGGGTGAACAAAATTATATTCCCCCATACACACACACAAACGTCCATACATACAGAAAAACCCAAGTTTTTTGCATTTCTTAATATTTTAAGGTCATGAGTCCAGAAATGTAAAATCTTATGGGATCACTTTTTGATGGATCACCATACTTTTTATTTATTCTTTATAACAGCCACAAAAGCCACAATTATACAAAAATACTGATTGGTCAAAAAATATGTTTGCTTTTGTTTATTAATTTTGTAGGGAAATTAACTGTTTTCAGGACTTGATAAGTATCTCTAAATAAATTAAAAATGTGTTTTCAGAATTTATTATTGATTTGTTTTTTAAGTATTTACTGGAATCTTAATGAGAATATTTTTCTCCGTAGAATGGATTCAGTATTAAAGGCAAATGATATTTTTCTTATTTAAAGTTATTGATGTAACTGCATAACTCTTAAATTCATTACTAAATTTCATAATTGTAAGCATTTATGAGATTTAGTACATACATGTATTGGTAAATATTTATTTAAATAATAAATTTATAAATCTAATTAAAAAGTTGTGTCAAAACTATTTAAATTTTTTATTTCTTAAATTAACTTAAACAATTTATAATAATTTTAATAATATAATCTGCATTTAACAGTATAGTATATTTTAATAAACATTTCATAGATTGTACAGTTTAGAGTTGAAGCTTCTTATTTGTTTATCAAAATTTAATATGAAAGAAAACTTAAAATAGAAGTAATAATTCTGTTTTACATTTTTTTCATGGATAGAAACACAAAGACCACCAAGTAAAAGAAGAAAGAGAAAATCATCAACAACAAACAATGCTGGTAATACGACAGGTGGTACTGGAACTGGCAAAAAGAAAAATATGTCTCCAGGTCCTCCTAATTTTTCTCTAGCATCTCAGGTATGTATTTTAGTATATATGAAAATTAAATTATTAAAATTGCTGTTAGTAATAAAAATTTTTCTTTACACTATTTAAATATTAATATAATAAAAATTATAGAAAAACTGTATTATATCATTGTACTATATTCAATAAAGTTTCAATTCAAACTAATAATTTTCATTATCAATAAGAAAATTAATTTTACCATTTCAGTCATAAAATTATCAATTTTTTGAGTAAATCTGTATACTTTATATTATCTTAAGATTTTAACATTTACATTGATGTTAACCTTTCATTAAAGTAATCTTTAATAGCAAGGCATTAATCAATATAAATAAAACTCACTAACCTTATGTGGGCCTTGCATTTAATTGTGAAAACTGTAACAGTTTTTGCAATTAAATGCAAGGCACACATAAGGTTAGTGAGTTTTATTTATAACCTTTTATTGTTTGCATGACATCTGATAAACTGTGATTTTTTTTTTTTTTTTTTTTTTTAATTTAGTCAATAATAATAAGTTATTACAATGCAGTTAATTTTCTACTTAAGTGTCTTGTCACAGTGATATGTCTCCACTAGCTTAGCTAATACAGTTTGAATTATTGTAATAAAATGCATGAGACTTTATTTTGTGAGAATTAGATTATATTATGTGCATTCCTGTATTACAATATGCATGTTTTTTTAATCTGGCAATCAAACATCTCTGTATATAAGAACATTATAATTACTTTTTTTATTAATTGTAATATTAAGAAGATAATTAACGTTTTATCTGTAACTTCATAGACAAAAACCATTTGACTAAATACAAGTACAGGGTGTCCATAAAGTCTGTGTGCAATTTAATTAATTTATAACTTTATTAGTACTTGTGATAAAGAAATTATGTATAATGTATTGGAAATAAGAAAATCTATATATTTTTTTATTGTTTTATTGTATTTTATTAAGTTTCCACATGTCCACCATCATTAGTAATACAAAGGGTAATACGATTTTGTAGTTCTCTAAAAATATTTGCCAATTGATTTACAGTAATGCCTGAAATCACATTAGTTAATTTAGCTTTCAAGTCTTCTAATGATTCAGGTTTGGTTGCATACACTATTCTTTTCACATGTCCCTATAGAAAAAAAAAATCTAATGGAATCAAGTCTGGCAAATTTGGAGGCCAAGAAAATGGTCCATCACTTGTATTGAAGAGTTACTAAATAATTTTACTTAAAACTGTGTAGTACATTAAGCTTTCTGATACTTTTTACAGATTTTTTTTCCTATCACAAAGTTATAAATTTTTTAAATTGCACACAGACTTTATGGACACCCTGTATTTGTAATTTGACTATTTTATATTTCTATTATATAATAATCAATGTTGTGATATGTGCAAAAATGAGAGGTTAAGATTAGAATCTTTCAATTATTATGTTTTAACAAATAAAAACATTTTTATAAATTAATAATAAAATATTTAGTAATCATAATAATTATAATGAATATTATTACAAATTTGTTCTTGTGCATTAATTATAATTAGAAATAGCTTTCAAAATTTTCATTGTTTTATTAAAAGCTTTGAAAACTAAATTTTTTTATTTAAAAAATTTCAATTTTATGATGTAACATATGTAGCATAAAATAACATTAAACTAGTAAAAAGAAAGAGGGAAGAATTAATTTATTTGACATAAATGAAGTACTGTATTTTATTTGTTAATATGATTATGATATCATTCTGAAATTAACTGAAAATGAATTTGACTCAAATTATGAAAGTAATATTACAAAAGGTATTGAAATTGTGGAAGAGTAAATTTAAGAAAAAGACTTTTAAAAAATTGTTGTTAATAAAATAGAGACTTAAAATACATGAAAATAAAACACAAAAGCCAATAAAACATAAAGAAAGATATAAGATTAGTACTCTTACTATTTTAGTATTAGGCTACGGTTAATATGGATGCGAATTCTGACGAAATTTTGTTCTGACAAGTATGTCTGAAATCCTCGTCAGAACAAGATGGTTACACTGTGCGCGTTTTCTGATAGTCAGTACGTTTCTGCCTCCCAGCAAAATGGACGAACTTGATGAGTTTTATTTTCTTGAAAGTCCGTTGATTAAGTTATTGTTGATAGGTGGTGGGAAAACAGAACATGTTAACCACTTATTTTCCATAAGAGATGATAAGGGAGAGTTCCAAATGTTATATCAAGATTTGTGGGACAACCCGCAAAAGTTTTTTGAGTATTTCAGAATGAGACCAAAATGAGAAATATCTCTGTTGTGATAGTTTTTGTCTTTCATGTCCCACAAACACCTATTCCCGAACACAAGACTAATCAATTTATCAATTTCCATGTTGTAAAAACCAAAACACTCAAAATTCAACATCAGAACGCATGAAAAAATCAAACTCATTTGAATGCTTGAATGATTCTGACTACATCATTCGTGTTCTGACATGCCCTTCACTGCCAAAGTAAACACTCTCATTGGAAAACAGGTATTTGTTTGTTTGGATGAATTCATCAGAACTCGTCAGATCAAAATTTCATCAGAATTTGCATCCATAGTAACCGTAACATTATACTGTAGTAAATAATACTAAAATACTGTACTAACATGATCACCCCAGCACCTAATTCACTAATATTACTGTCACTCTCAAATAGTAAATTATATTTAGTATATCCATTGTATTACTTACACTATATATTTTTAAAGGATTTGACTGCAATATTCATATTAATATTCTTAACTGCATTTGTCCTTTAATGATTGCTCAGTTTTATTATACCTTCACTTTTTAAGAAGCAGCGAGACTTTTTAAAGTATTTATGAGGGAGGAAAACATTTTATGTTAACAAATATAATACTCATTGACCTTTACCTATTTAAGAAGTTATTAGAAGCTATAAAATACTTTCTAGAATTTCCAAAATATTGTTACATTTGTGAGGCTATGGAAAGGTCCGAACCCTCACTAAAATTCGCGTTAAAATAATTATTTTAGAGAAAAAATATATAGTAGTTAGAAATAGATTTTTATTTTATGAAAACGCGACGCTAGACAATAGAAGACTTTTAAACAATAAAAGAATGTAAGTCCGTCGATCATTTCCGGTTGGAGATCGGATTAAACTTCGATTTTGACCTCTCCCGCGCCCCCGAAAGTTTTCGAATTGTCATCAGGTGACGAGGAGAGACCAATCGGAAAGGGGAATCTGAGAGAAAACAGATAAAACCCCGGAAATTTGAGGACGCGACGGCTTCTTCTCCTGAAAGTTCCAAGTGACAGACCTGTTGTTGTGTGTGTGTCTCGCACCCATCTTCGTCTCCATCTTCCGACCTCGGATCGACATCTTTCCATCAACGGAAGTCGACCGCATCGTCCTGGAGTCATCGAGACGAGATGAAATGGTTCATTCGCGAACAAGGGACACTCCTTCAAAATGGGACTATCTTGGAAAGGAGAGGAAGACCCAGAGGCCGCAGCCGCCGCAGAACTTCCAAGATCGCGGAAATCTTGTAAGCTTCTTTCGTGTTTAATAAACGGTTGTGTTGTTTGTAAACGAAGCATCTATCTCTGACTCACTGCTTCCACATGTCGTTGATTGTTACCGCTCGGCAATCCAAACGGCAAGGAAGACGATGACGATATATATCACATATTATCGTTCATCGTCGACTTTTTTAAATTTCTCCCCCGTTGGCCCCCACATTGGTGTCAGGAGTGGGATATTTTGAGGAAGATGAGGTTGCCCCATACCTCATCATCCCACTCCCTACTTGGTGAGGAAGCCGAGGCCAAAATTCATTTTTGGGAGCTCAGGGAGCACGAACGATGAAGACAGAGACTGATGCTTCGGCGTGATTATGTAATTTAAGTGGCAGCCCACTCGTGTTCTTTGACCTTTGGAGAAATGGACAATTTCCCTAGGAGATTGGGCATGCTGCTGATCAAACGCGTTAGAATTAGATCATCGAACGTCGCAGACGCAAACGATCGATGAGCAATTTAGATTTCGANCTCGTGTTCTTTGACCTTTGGAGAAATGGACAATTTCCCTAGGAGATTGGGCATGCTGCTGATCAAACGCGTTAGAATTAGATCATCGAACGTCGCAGACGCAAACGATCGATGAGCAATTTAGATTTCGATATAGATTTAGAAACATAGATTTAGAGAGATAAAATAAACCTAGAATAGAAGCATAGGCGTAGAAAAAAAAATTTGCATGCATAGTTTTAATTTGCGGCAGGAGAATGGCAGATTAGGATAATCAATTATCTAATCGAGTTCTCAGTTTTGTTTTGGCAATTTAGTTAAGCAAACAATTGTTCTGCCAAAGCGATCTCTTGCAAAATAGTAGATACATATAAACTTATACGAATAGAATAGTTTATAGAAAAATATATATGCGAATTTGCAAAAATTAGAATAAGTAGAATTATATAAGAATTTGAGAAAAAAAATTGATAAGATAATTGTAGAAAATATATCGAGTAATCCGTAAAAATAGACGGACTAATAGAAATATAGAATAAATTCTGTAGATCCAGAAAAAGGATTATGTGATGTAGAAAAAAAAAAAGTTATAATTGGCGCGAAACACTTGCTTATGAGTATCAATATGAGGAAGCAGAGAATTACTTCTTTGCGCTCTTCTATGAGTCTGATCCGTTTTAAAAGCGAGCAAACGAATATTTTAATTAGAAGAAATGAATAGAAGACTTTGTAGAAATAGTGAGAAGAAACTATAAAGTAGCTGTTATATTTTGTGGAAATAGGAAAGTAGAAACGCCCATTAAAACTCAAAGAATCCGCATGAAATCACTGGATTTTTGGTGATTGTAGGAGCAAAAATTTTGCACCATTATGTGAGATTAACAGAAAAAGGAGAACACGAATGACTTTAAAATATTAAGAATAATGCAGCGCGACGAAACGCGATCTTTTAAATAATAAGAGGTATATAATTGCACGCGAATGAAAAAAAGAGGAAAGTGAGAACAAAAAAAAATCATAAAGTCCAAAGAGTAGTAGTATAAAGTTCCCTTTGGAAGACAGAACCTAAGATGACATTGTTTAGGACGTAACTACATCATTTCCCCAAACCGAAGGTCGAAACAGATTATTGCTGCCGACTCGGATCAAATAAAGTATAAACTGTAAAAGGAGAGCTCTTTCTCTCTTGTTAAAGAGGACAGAGGTCACCTTAAAGGAAAATGTTTCGAAATAAGAAAAACAATACAAATTATTTGTCGTGAATTGATAATGTCAATGTTACTTGCTTGATTGTAAATAACTGATGATACAATCCGATAATAATGACGGAACAATGTGTTCTTCGGTGAAAATTTTGTTTAGAAGTAAATATGTAATTTGGTTTAAACCTGCATTAATCGACAGGATATGTTTGTCGCGAATTGAAATTTGTCAATGGTATTTCCCAGAAAAAGTTCCGACATAAAATGATCACCATAAAGAAACTTGTGATCCGATTGTGTTTAAACAAAAATTTTGATTGTAATTCGTTACAGAATATTGCTTGTACTTGTATTATTGAAACAGTTATTTTGTTATGGTAAGAAAACTCGCGTTTTGAAAGAAAAACAGAATTGTCGCGATCGAGTTTTCCTGTGACGAACATTGGTTAAAGATAGAGTAATTCATATGGTTCAAATTTTAAGAAAATTTCCCTCATTCCAAAATTTAGATGAAAAACTAATTATATCAGTCACAACCAAAAACTGGCTTAAATGCACCATTGTAAAACGGAGTATAGAACGGAAGTAAAACGGAACACGAAGTTGAATGAGGACCTTGATTTGTGGTAATCTGCTTTGGAAGAAAACCAATGACAGAAAACTGTCACTTGTTCAATTGATAACAGTTCGAAATCACTTCCGAATTCCGAATTAATTTTTTATCAACCAATCGATTTTGGGAATCGTAGACTTAGAACAGTGACCTTGATTTGCGACTGACTGCATCCAAAAGATGACAAAGTTGTTACTTGTTCGAAGAACCGACACTCAGATATCGAGTTGATTCAAATAATTGAAAAATACTTCGTCAAATTTTCCCTGGAATTTTGAACAAGGAGATAGAGCCAGCAACAAAAGTACATAACTCGAAGTTAGGTCAACACTCCGTGTACCGGAAGTGACGGCACCTAAGGAAACTTTTACATACATTTTCTAAGTGTAACAGATAAAAGGTTGTCCTCTTTTAGGCTTTAATAGAATTTTGTGAATTATTTACGAATTATGTGAATTGCTCAGTCTAAAAACGAGAGAAAAAAAAAGTTTTAGAAAATATTTGTCGAGCTTTTAAGTTGTTAAAATGTTATTCGAAGACCGTGATTGTTATTTGAGTGTTTGTAATCAATCTTATAAACAGACATGTGATGTTACGCGAACATTTCGATGAATTGTAAATGATTTCTATACTTTTGAAATAATGTATCGAAAAAAAAAGAACTTTGTAACGCAAAACCGAACGTGCACCAGAGAAAAATAGATTCTCAGGCAAGTGTCACTGTTACCTCACTTGGCAAACAAAGGGAGAAGGGACTGACAGCTTCCAGAGCTGCCAGCTAAAATGTC
>NW_019388048.1:0-9018 GCF_000671375.1 Centruroides sculpturatus
CAGTGTATTTCTATTAATAGGACTTATCATACTGGTGTATAAGATTACAGCAACACAGTCACACAGATTAAAATTGTTTTATTTACAATTACCTGGACACATATAAATTGCGTTTCATACCTGTATGTAAAAATGTCATTTAATAATAATTAAATTCTTTATAATTATTTCAGACAGTTCTCCAACTTTTTTGGCTTGTGGCACACTGTGATAAATATTTTTAACTTTGTGTACAAAATTAAAAAATATGTTAATATATTTTAAATTGTAAACAGATTGTACTATAATAAATGTATCTATAAACCTAACCTAGCTATCAGTTTATCACATATGTAAAAAATCTCTGTATAAACACTAGTTTACCTACCTCTAATTTTTACCTATTAAACTAATAGGTAAAAATCAGATTTTGTAACTATGACATATATAATTCTGAATGATTTGATATGGAATATCTTGTGTATACAACATAAAGACATTAGAAATTTTTAAGTTGTATTGTTATCTTTTATATATATAATAAATGTAATTTAATTAAAAAAATAACATTTTTAACATGGTAAGGAATATTTACACACAACAGCAGTCTGTTTTTACTTTAGTGTTTGAAAGAGTACTCTAAAGATATTCTGACCTCTTATAAGGTCATTATATTTATAATAAAATAGCATTAAGTTTATGGGAGATTGGCTAGGACCTTTCCTTGTTCATTGTATTCACAGACATTGTTATCAGAATTAATATATTCCAAAGTTTAGATGTTACATTTATAAAAAAAAAACTTTGCTTACTGTAATCAATATTTCAGTTTTAGTTATTATCATCTTCATACATAAATAGGCATTTTATAAATATGCTATGACTATAGTTAATTGTACATTTTTGTCAATTTTCAGAAATGCTTTAAAATTATTATTACTACTATATTACATAGAAACAAAATCAGAAAATTATCAGAATATGCATATGTGAGAGGCCGAGGGCTCAGAAAGTAACAATTTAAAGCCCTTCTTTCGGAGACAGTCTGGTGAAGACCTCTCACTTTGTCACTGGATGGCTAGGAGAGCTATAAATCGAGTGGGGAGATTGCAGATAAGTCAATAGGGTCCATTCTCCAAAATAAATAGGTTGAGAGGTTAACAAATGACAAAANAATAATTTGTTTTTAAGAGACTTCTCACTGTTATAAGTACATGCTCATAAGCTTTTACAGTCACTTTTGAATTGTCCAAGAAGAATTTCATGTGCTTAATGTAAATGTTGAAGCAACTGATAGTGTGGGATTATACACAACACAATGTTAGCTGCTTTACACTTTGTCTAGATCAGGCTTAAGAATGTTTATTATTATTAAAGCTTGGATTGATGTACAGAAAAAGAATGACAGTCTATTTTGTCATCTTGGAATTGTTGAAAGTCCTTTCAATAGCAACCAATTGTAAATGTTATTTGAATCAGGAATTCAAATAACATTTACAATTGGTTGCTATTGGTTTCCCATAAAAATGAACATTCTAAATTTTAAAACTGAGTTGATATATAAAAAATTTTTGTTTTCTTTTGCAAATACTTATAGACATAACAGCTAACTATGCACTTTTGTAGTTTCAAGAAAAATTATCTTGGCAAATGAAAGTGGCAAAAAAATTTTCACATTTTTAAAAAATGCTCTTGATAATAAGTTTATGAAAAAATAAAGATGTCAAATGAGGTTGAATGAGTAATTGTGAGTTAGAATCATGGAAATCCATATCATTGCATTATTGACATCAGCCTTCAAACAGCTGTGGGTTATCCACATAAAATTATATTACATACTTTTAAAATAAAATTACATACTTTTTCTTCCTTTCCATTTGTTAGAGATTAAAATATGAAAAAATAACTTATGTGATGAGATTAAAGTTGACACATTACTTTGGGTACATTCGTAAAGTCGAACGAGTTAAATGAGAATGACGTCATCGTTATTTTTATTTCGTTAGACTTTTTGAACGATTCGTTTATAACTAAATGGATGTTTCTAAAATTGAAGATATGAATGCTGCTAGTAAAGCCTTATCCAAAATATTTTTCTTATATTGCTTCGGGTGAACAATTATTTCAATCATTTTACCTTTTAGTTCACAATTTAAACACTTTTGAGTAGATTTAGAAACATCGATATCATCGGGCCATTTTCTTAACAAAGTAAACTAACTCTTTCCTTCGTGAGCATCATTAGAGTTTTGTTTGAAATGTCATCACCACAGAGCATGCACACTGAGCAAGATTACTACTACTAAAACGATTTGTTACTAATGCATTTAACCTCGTTTGACTTTACAAACACCCTTTATCTAGTCAGTTTTACTATAATAATGAATATAATAAAAAGTAAATGAATGTACAGTAAAATTGACCAAATAAAATAATGTGTCACTTTTAATGTACATTCATTTACTTTTCAGTATCATTTCATTGCATGTATATGTTGTTAATTTCAATTCATTATAAAAACAATAACAATACATTTTTTTGATTTGTTTAACTAACTGTAAATATGCATTAAACTAAAACTAAATATCCAGCAATGAGTTGCATAACTTTCTCAGCAAGATTTAAAAATTGTGTGTGATGCCATCTGTTACGAGATTTTATTAAAAAAGCTTTTATATTATTAATTATTTTTAAATGGTAAAGAGCTTAATTTTGAGGATAGATATGAGTATTATAAAACATTGTAAATGCTAATAACAAGAAAAATCTTCATTAAATCTAACTCCACTAGAGATACAACACATGACTCTCTCTATTTCCCCACCTTTTCAATTTTTAACCACCAAAATTTAATAGCATCAAATGTCCTAACACACAAACTATCCTGCAAAATTTCAAAAATTTTCAACAAAAGGCACAGGATCTTACTCAAAAGTCAAAACAAAATATCTTTATTTTGACTTTTGGCTAAGATCTCCTCTATTTTCTAATCAGAAACTACAGTACACGTAACCCCCGTATAACATGGGAGTTACCTTTCAAAAAATTGCCGTGTTATGAGAATCCGTGTTAAATGAAACAAAGAACTAGTGCAAAAAGGGGGTTAGGTTCCAAAAATTAAAAAACGTGCTGTTAAATCCTTATTTAAATCAGATTTATTATTCATTTTTTTCATAGATAAAATACTTATTATTTAAGTAAATATTTTACAAGAGGATTATTCATCCTATACGATGATCTCAGCATGAGCATCATCAACTGGTATCAGTTTTTGGGTGCATTTGTTAATAGTGGTTGCTCTGTAACGAGAGTGCACTGCTGTTTGTAAGCATTTAGGAACGACAGTGAAAGAAAGATGGCGGTGCCTGCATTATCGATAGTATCGTGATGGAGGAATCTATAAATTCTATAATTCTAAAATGAGCTTTTAGAGGCAAAAGAAGAGTCCCAATTGTAAAATTTAACCATTAAATGGATTATTTGTTGAAAGAGCATTCAAAGTAGCCATAAAAACAATTAGAATGTTCATGCGGAGTTATGCAGAGGTATAAAAAAACATTTCATTTATTTATTTTATTACCCTTTATTACATTTCATGTACGAGGGTTTTACCAATTCCTGAACCATGTTAGAGTGAACCCGTGCTATAGAAGTGCCATGTTATACGGGAGTTACCTGTAGTATAATAAGTCCTATCAATAAACAAGATCCATGTAGTTTTACATTTCTGTGTATATTATACACAGAAATGTAAAACAGTAAGGACATAGAGGTAAAAAGAATTAATATTTTGTTCTATTGACGAAGCTTGTGTCAAGAGCCATTTTACTCCAATTTTAAGTATGGCACATATTAATGCTTACAACAATATTTAAACAATGAAGAATATATAAAAGAAGGTCAACTCTACTGTGTGATCTCATTTTCCTATGATGTACACTATGAAGATCAATTTTTGATGGCCATCTTCTATTTTTGAATTCTTAAATTAAATTTCAGTCAAGAGTAATTTATTGTTATATAATTTAACAATGCTTTTTAAGATAGTATATACTGTACTTAATGAGAAGGTTCTAGCAAATCCCATATTCTGACAAATAGCAACTACTAAATACTGGTTAACATGGTCTATAAGGTTAAGAAGGCATCCAGTCCACCAATGAACAAGCTTATATATTTCAAATTGGTGTGTTCCATCTTGTACAGTTCAAATTTGGAATGTTAATAGTTTGAAGATGTCCATTTAACCACTCTGCAGTGATTGATGGATATACCCGTCAAGGGTGATCACGTGGTACTGGAGAACAATGTCTATATCCGCCAAAAAATTTTAGCCAAAAATTACCGTGAAAAAAAATTCACATAAAAAGGAATTATGTGACAATAAAGAAAGATTTTTTCTTTACTAGACGTAAATGTTTAAAAAATTTTTTTGAATTGGAAACGAGACAAACGCATGGGAAAATTCTTAAAAAATTTCCCACATTTATTCTCCATACGTTGTGATAGTGTCATACAGTCGACCCCCCCTATAATTAAGGTCCCTATAATTACAATTCCTATAAAACTACGAAAAAATTGCTACCGTTATCCATAAAAAATAGTAAAAGTTCCCTATAAACACCTCAAATGTCATCGGGCAGCCAAACTACTTTCCCGCCGTCCGTAGCGCCAACTACGGAGAGATTTTTATCGTCTGGACAGTATTATTTAAATTATATATAAATTAGGTACTGTACATATAATTATATATTAATTATATATAAATTAGGTACTGTATATATAATTATATATTAACTTATTGTAACTTTGTTATAATTAAATATATAATTTCCGCCGTCTAGCGTGGCGCCACGCTACGGAGATTTTTACGCTAACTATCGTCTGTCAGTATGTAAAT
Organism: Centruroides sculpturatus; assembly: GCF_000671375.1. NCBI lineage: Eukaryota > Metazoa > Arthropoda > Arachnida > Scorpiones > Buthidae > Centruroides > Centruroides sculpturatus. Next base: position 4,880 of record NW_019388048.1, read on the forward strand.
TAGGTACCGTAAGTCTAATACAGTACTGTAATTTTATACATTTCTTGTGAAAGAAACATTTCTTATTCAACGGCGATTAAAATTATTTATATTAATGATGTCTCCGAAGTTCTACGAAGTTTTCACAGAAAAATAAGTTGTTAGAAATCGGCCGCTCTTTGCTGAGCTGTTCCGCGACGAAAACAATGTTGAGCAATGGCAATGTCGNTTTTTTGATTTAATAATTAATCATCTAACTATTAGACTTGAATCCGTTCAACAATTATGTACACTTCTCAAGTGCTTATCGCCTGCATATCTTGTCGTGCCATCTGATAAAAATATTCTGGAACAATCAGAATTGTTACAATCGGCATATCCCTTCAACATTCACCTAGTTTTGGACCTCAACTGCTTCAATTTAAAATGTGTTTTTATATTCAGGTAAAATAAATTACTTCTATAAGCGAAGTTACTGAACTACTTTTATTTCACATCGCAGCGTCAAATAGGTTCTTCGATATTATTGCAGCATGCCTCATTTTTTTAACTTTATGGGCAACAACAACGATATCAGAACAAAGTTTTTCCAAACTAAAATTAATAAAAACTTATTTAAGAAGCAGCATGTCACAACACCGTCTTAACTCTGGTTACTATATCCAGGGGTGGATCTACATAAAACTAATAGGGCTTAAAACTTAAGCCCTGGGCCCCCAAGTGTCAAGGGCCCACAAAAATTGAATTATTATCATAAATTTTTGATACTTTTTCATTAACAATGGGCATTTATCGTATTGGAAAAAATAGTTAATATTATAAATTATCATTATTATCTTATTATTTGGATTAATTAACAAAAAAAAATAGGACTTCAATAAGTCCTAGGCCCTAAAAAACCCTATCATCTGTCCCTGACTATATCAATTGAAAAAAACAATAGCTTGTCAACTTAATCTGAAGAAAGTGATTGACCGATTTGCAAACAAAAAAGCAAGAAAACAATTTTTAAGTTTTTTTTTTATATATTATTATATATTTGTTATGAAACAACTTACTTACATTTTGTCAATACAGTTTATATAATAAGTAGTAAATATTATTAGGTACTCCGTACTTAAAAAATTATATTTTGTTTTATTATTATATTTACATTAGCAGATGAGCTCAGCATTGCTCAGGCAAAAAGTAATAACAACAAAGATTATTAGATTATAGGCAATCTTACTCATTATCACTGGGTGCAAGAATTAGGTCCCCCTCTTCCAAGATTAATTGGAGAATTTTTAGATGGGTCTAAAAATATGCTCGATTTCTAGCAAAAACGCAAAATACCGCATCTAAAATAGTACAGTAGAAGTTCTTCAGGTTAATCCTTAACCCTCTTCCTCTCCACCCGTGGGGGAATTTCGAAAAATACTTTCGTAGTGTGCATTGGCATGGCGTACTCTATGTGCCAAATTTCAACTTCTAAGCTTTTGAGCTCCGTGCTTATTATTATCATCAAACCATCTCAATTATATTATAAGATTTATTAAATTGAATATTTTATTGTTGAAATGCTTTGAATCTCAAATAAATTGTTATTAAGTAAGGTTTTAAATCAAAATAATTAGATGTTTTTGAATTAAATGTTTAAAATAAATTTCGTGAGACCTCTTCCGAGAAACAAGAGGGTGCACCAATTCGACTTGCTCCAGGGCACTGAATATGTAGCTATGTCACTGCAAAGAAGATTCTGACCTCTTATAAGGTCATTATATTAATAATAAAATAGCATTAAGTTTATGGGAGGTTGGCTAGGACCTTTCCTTAATCATTGTATTCATAGACATTGTTATCAGAATTAATATATTCCAAAGTTTAGATGTTACATTTATAAAAAAAAAACTTTGCTTACTGTAATCAATATTTCAGTTTTAGTTATTATCATCTTCATACATAAATAGGCATTTTATAAATATGCTATGACTATAGTTAATTGTACATTTTTGTCAATTTTCAGAAATGCTTTAAAATTATTATTACTACTATATTACATAGAAACAAAATCAGAAAATTATCAGAATATGCATATGTGAGAGGCCGAGGGCTCAGAAAGTAACAATTTAAAGCCCTTCTTTCGGAGACAGTCTGGTGAAGACCTCTCACTTTGTCACTGGATGGCTAGGAGAGCTATAAATCGAGTGGGGAGATTGCAGATAAGTCAATAGGGTCCATTCTCCAAAATAAATAGGTTGAGAGGTTAACAAATGACAAAAGTTTAATATAGATCAAAAGAGGTTAAAAAATAAAACAGAGTCAAAATAAATCAGTCTGAAGTAAAGGTCTGGGAGTCTAATTTGTAATTTAATGAAGTTTTCAGAATTAGTTTATGGAAAGCTGTTTAATTTATTAATTAAAATATAAATACTTTTTGAATAGATAAGTAATGGCTGAAGATCATATCAGAAGGCAATAAAAAATTATACAGGGTGATTCAGCTATGTATAAACTTCTGGGAGAGATAAGTTGAACAAAAATAAATCAGAATCATATAGCAATGTTGAGTCGGAAACACCATCTTCATGCAGTACATATTGTTGTTCAGCCACAAGACTGCTTATATGTTCTTTCAGGATACTGTCCGTAGTAAACCTCATTGGTCTGCAAGATCACTGGACTTAACATGTCCTGATTACTTCTTCTGGGATTATATGAAAGCACTAGTGTACAATACCCCAATTGAAAGTGATGAGGACCTTGTAGCATGCATATGTAGCTGCATCAGAAGTCCAAGACACACCAGGCCCTTAGTCTCGAGTTTTTCATGTTGTACTCAAACTGATGTCATTATACTCAAACTGATGTCATTACACTTACTCAATTACACTCACTCATTATACAGTTATGACTCACATAACTGGTAGTCTCGAGTTAGACCCTTCGAGCGAACTCGAAAGGTGAGTAGAAATATATCATACTCACTCGGTTGCGTGTCATTAAGCATGATGGGATTATTTACAATGCATCTGGGTTTGTGACTATAATAATTCGACCAATCAACTTAACTGTAACAAGTTGTACACAAATGAACATGAATTAGTTTACACGTGCTACAGTTAAAAATTGTCTTATAGCAATATAGTATTCAGAAACAAAATGAAAACCTCCAATGTTTTATTTTAAAAGTGAAGAACAAAAAGAAATATTAGTAACATATGTATAAAATAATAAGAAAACGAACAGTGGAAAATTCGACAACAAATTTACAAGAAAAAGACAATTTGCTTTGTGGAAAGAATTAGTTGAAAAATTAATTGCATGTGTTGGAGCTAAAAATCCGTTATGTAATGGAAAATGTATTTTAATTTAATCCTTTTTTCATATAGTTTTCTTCCTTGGTCTATTTCTTAAATTGTTTTGTCTATTAAGATTATTTATTAATCAGAACTTAACACTTCTGATTAATGAATAATCTTAATATAGTGTCTACACTTTTAATAATTTATACATATAATTTACTATCATTTTAATACTCTTTTCAATGAATTAGATACTTCTTTTTATTTTTGGAAAAATTTGCTGTATAATTTTATCAATTATGAATTAAAATTTTTTTATTAGTATTGACTTGACGCGAAAAGAAATGTCATCTACTTGTGGTCAAAAAATTCGTTGCCTTCTCAAACAACATCTTTCGGCTCTTTAACTCTACGATAGCAATAAGAATTGCGTATCCGTCAGCAATTTTCACTTTCGTGTAATGATCTCACATACTCGACTCAACATGAGTAGCAACTCACATGGTGAGATGGGAAAGCATGAGAGTTAGAACTCAAGACTACCGATTTGACGTCAGAGTGTGAGATGGTACCATGTGACACCTTCAACACGTTGGGAGTTGTAACACGAAAAGCCCGAGACTAAGGGCCCAGGAATTTTCCAAAATGTACATGAATCCATACACTGACAATGTCAAGCATGTGTTAGAGTTCACGATTGCAACTTTAAACACCTTCTATAACCTCAATGCATTTTGCAAATGTCTTATGAGTAATAAAAAGCATTTTGTTCTCTATGTGCTGCTCTTTCATTTCTTGTTCTCCCTGTACACTAGCACATGAAGATGGCATTTCTGACCAGGCATTGCTATATGATTATGATTTGTCTTTGTGCAA
>NW_019388049.1:0-8105 GCF_000671375.1 Centruroides sculpturatus
TATTGTACTTTAAAAAAAATAAGTTTCTCAACAGAAATGAATAATGAAGTAATGTTTATGAAATAATAATTAATTTCTCTTTGCCACCTTTGAATACTTTTAAGTTTTAAGTACAGTACAGATCTTGCTGTTTTGTTATTTAAAGTTATTTAATATTCTGTTTTCTTATTTTTTAGGACACACATGCCTTTGCATATTTGCCTTTGTGTATGTACTATTTATGAAATACTGATTTTGGGACGAATTAGTTTAATGAACAATTCTTCTCAATTCATCTGTATTCTGTCTTGTATTCTTTGTGTTTTATGTATAATTTACTATTTAAATGAACAAATTTGTACTGATGTTTCCTAATTACTTACAATCTTCATAAATTTGTACTAAAAATTTCTAATTTCTGAAGCAAAATAATTGTTTTATCTGTAGTATGAAAATATATTTGAGTATTGGAATAAACAGTATTAAATAAAAACTTACATTTTCAATTTTACTTAAAACTTTTGCTTATTGTAATTAGAGTTTGATTATAGTTATACATTTTTTAATTGTTTTAAGATAATCTTTTCAATTCCAGCTAAAATCAGAATTTTGATTAATTATAGTCTTTATGTATGAGTGACTTTATTAAAGAGCATTCATTGCCGATTACAAGATGTATAAAGAGTTTCAAAAATCGTCGATACCATTCATATTGAAATCACTTGGACAAATACTACTAGAATAGTAACTATTTTTTTTTACTAAATGATGAGAATTGTCAAATAATGGCCCCTACAGTATTTGATATGCTTAAGAATTGAAAGCTTTACTAAAGAACAACCAAAAAAGTGATCTACAAAATCCTGTATGTCTAGGTCTGTTTGATGACATAATGTATGTTGGTAGTTTGTATAGGTTTTTTAATAGGCTGAAGGAACATGAACATTTATAAGAGGGGAGATTGACACAATGCTAGTAAAACATTTAACAGATACAGTGGCCAAGTGGCAGGAAGCTCAACTTCTTTCTCAATCAAGAAATGTCCCTTTCTGCACTGCAGAAGGCCTTGTTATAGTAAGTAGCATAAACCTTATCATCCAGAAATTAGAAGATAACAATTTAGTTTTGGGGATATCGACAATATTGGCACTTAAAGATGAGAAACATTAAACTTTCTTCTATTGACATAATATGTATGCACACAAATGTGCAAAACTGTGGAGTTTAATTCATTTAAACTTTTTTTTCAAACAGCTATATTGTTTGAGACCACTTGAAACTTAATTAATTATTTTAAGAAATAAAGTAATTTGGCTAGAAGTATTTGATTAAGCCACTGTCTTATACTAAATTCATTAATTAGAAATAAATTGATTTCATTTAGAATATTCTGGATAAACTTCAAACCACAACTCTTGCTTGCTGTGCAGATGTGTTGCCAGTTATGCTACTCAAACTTTGTTTGATTTTTGCTTCTAGACCAGTTTAATTAATCTATATATATATAATTGAAATGGGTTGATTATTGCACAGAACCCAAATTGTTAGGAGTTGAATTTTGAAATTTGGTACACAGTTAGGTTATATGATGAGAATGTACACTAAGAAGGGCTTTTTCAAAATTTCCCTTATGGGGGAGAGGGAGAAGGCTAAGCATTACCCTGAAGAACTCTGCTTCTACTGCACTATTTTAGATGTGGTTTTTTGTGGGAAATTGAACATATTTTTAAACCCATCTAAAAATTCTCTAATTAGCCTTGGAAAAGGAGAGGATCTAATTCTTGCATCCAATGAAAATGGGTAAGATCAGCTATAATTGAATAATATTAATCTTTGCCATTTTAACTTTTTGCCTGAGCAATGCCTGGGTCATCTGCTAGTTTAGATTTAACCATACTGATCACTAACAACACTGACTGGGATTGATTTATTGTCTATAGTCTCTCCATGGTTTTTAGCTGACTTATGCTTTCATTCTAATTTGGTATATATATTATGACAAACAAACAATCTAATAAACAAATAGTTGGATTCTTTATTGGGCTATTTAATGTTAATTGTTAAGGAAAAAAGTATAGTAGGGTTCTGCTACGTGTAACCAATATGTTTCAAGATCCCTTGTGTAAGCAGAAATTTGTGTTAAATAGCAAACCCTTTTAATTATTAAGCATTTTCTGTACTAACATATGTATCACACATTTTTTTTTATAAATAAGGAAATAAATACAGTACAACTTTTATATGAACAATAAATAGCATGATACTGAAAATCACAAAAGTAACTTTGGAAATTTTTGACTGTCTTATTTTCTCACTAAATCTAAAATTTTAATTTTTTTGTCTAAAAAAATAACACATGGCTTCTCTTTGGCTTATTACAGCTAATAGCAACACTATCCTTGCATTTTTGAGCCATATTTGCAAAGTAATTATCAGCACCTTTCTTTGTTTCATTTATGCTGTCATGTTGACATGATTTATTACAATGAGAACTCTGGACAAAGACTGATGCAAGTCCAGTATTTAGTATAAAGCAAAGAAATGTGCCATTGTAATAGATTCTCAGAATAAGAGTGACTGAGTGAAATGCTGCAAGACTTCATCATAAAAAATGGTGAGGATTTAGCATGCAATTAGGAATTCTTACTGTAAGTTCCTTCCAGATTGCCAATAGCACAAACCTGAAACTGTATATGGTGAATTTGTATTGTGGAGTCCTACTGTAATTTGGCTAGAGGCAGGCAGTTAAGCTGCCATCTCATATTAAATTTAATAATTATAATTTTAATTTAGAATATAATTACTAAAATTAATATGAGATGGCAGTTTTAACTGCTTATCTTTAGGCTAATAATTATGTTCCTTAATAATTAATTAGCCTTAAATTAGCCTGCTAAAGAATCTGGATATTAATTTGCAATAATTATGAACCTCATTGGTTTTTTTTCGTTATAATTACAGATTCACCACATACTTTTTTGATTTTTTATTCAATTAACACAAGATATCCCGGAATGCATTTTGGCCTGATCGAAATCCCTCTTCAGATAATACAGATCAGAAGCTTATATTGAATTTGGATGTTAATTTGAATATTCAAATGAAGTATTGGGTTGTTTGTATATATTATTTGCATTTGTTACCATTACTATTTCAAGGACTTTTGCTAATTTTAAACTTTGTTCTATGATTGTTCAGACAATAATAGTTTGTAGCTGATTGTTCAATAAATCAGCTACAAATTTATTTATTTTTTTATTTTATATACAAAAGGAAATGTCAGATGACAATTGATCTCTACTCCCATTAACAATTAAAACGAAAACCCCAATGAAATACATTGTATAATGGCTAAAACATATTAAAAATACACGTGTAATATATACAGCCACAAGTAAACTGTAATATAAATGTAAATACACCTAAAAAAAACATTTGATTATACATACAAATAAATAACAGGTAAATATGACAGAATACACTAAACATTATATAAAATACTATGACAAGAACTTTTAAAACATAAAATCATAACGTAAAAGATTTCAACTAAACTCATGTTCAAAAAGTCCATAAAATTATGAACAATGAGATAAACGACAAACAGAATTAAGAATTATTTAAATTGAATTATAATTAATTCAGAATTAAGCTTGGCTTTCAATCTGATGATGATGATAGATGTCTGGAGAAACATTTTATCAGTGTTAATGACTGATATATTTAAAGCTATAGCATAAGCCAAATAAAGTAATTATAGTCTTATTTACTTACTCTGTGAATGTTGCTAGTCACTTAGGGCTATTGTTATCAGTAGGCAAGTCATAAGTTGATTATATATAGTAAGTGAATTCTACTGTATATTTGAATTTACTGTATATTGAAAGGAATATTGTTTTATATTCCTTTATCAATATAAAACAATACTCAGAATGTATAATCTATATTATAAACTATATTATAAAGAGGTAAAGTTTGTAAGTTTGGATGTAGGAGGTAATCTCCGAAATTACTCATCCGATTTCAAAAATTCTTTCACCAATATTTAGAATGGATCTTTAGGGTTGACATAGACTGTATATTATTCCATTAAACATTCATATAATTTAAAAGATATCATCTAGGTAAGTGTTATATTTTTGGTGTCAGCAGTGGCGAGAGGCAAGATGTGTACGTATACGAGATAGGTAACTGCGCGGTGTGGTCGGCAAGAAATGCAGTGCACATTTAAGAACTTGTATATTATATAGATGTTGAAATTCCCCCCACAGGGAAGAGAGACAAAATGAAGGCTTACTGTGAAGAACTTGGCTTCTGTTATACTATTTTAGATGCAGTTTTTTGCATTTTTGATTGCATTTTAATAGGGTACGTCAAGAGAATGTACACTAAGAAGGGATTTTTCAAAATTCCCTCCCGCGGGGAGTGTTATACATTTATAATAGATACATTTTGAGCCACAGCTAGTATTATAATATAAAGCTGGTAAAATATGTTAAAGTACAAAAATAAAATATATAAGAACTAAAACCATAGTACAAAATATATTAAATAAACATAAAAAATGTTAAGTGAAAATTGCTGTTAAATATTATTGTATAAATGTTTTTACAGATTAATTTGTAAAATTTCAATATCTGCATGCAAAAGATCTAGTTATACTGCAGTTATTTGATATCTATCATATAAGAGAAAGGATCAACCTGAAACATTTAATGCACAAATATTGAGTAGACAAGATAAGTTTTTGGTGGCAAATATGGAAACTCTTAAATATGTAATGCAGTACAAATGTAAACATTTACCGAAACCTGATGCTTAGCAAATACACACCCACAATTGCCGTAAATAATCTATATGGTTAATGTGGCCAAGGGCCCCAGTCAGCGCCATATTAACCGTCAATGGTTATACATTAGGCTTATATATACTGGAAGAGGAGATTGGACTGAAGATCTGGGTAGCGTAACTGGCAATGCATCTGCACGGTAAGTGGGAGTTGTGGGTTCAAGTCCTGCTTCGGGCTGATTCTTTTCTTCCAGTTTATTCTAAATTAATTAAATATTATAATTATTAAATTTAATTCGAGATGGCACCTAACACCTCCCTCTAGTGCCAAATTTATTTGTAATTGATAATTAATATTTCAAAATTATAGCCTGATTATTTATGGCAATTGTGGGTGTCTATATGTAATGCAGTTGCAATTAGCCATTATAAGTATAGATTTGAACAAAGTTTGCGATTTATGAAAGTCTAGTATGGATTACCAGATTTTTACAAATTTCAACTACATGATTCCAACTCAAGTTTGAGCTACATTGAAGGATTTGTTGCATGTGGATTTGACAGTTTGTTTAATAAAAAGTAAATCTTGGATAATTCTTTATGAACTTTCAATAAAAGAAAAGGAACAGCTGATGACCAAACACGTATGGCAAAATTCACAATAGACTGGATATTAGCAAAGAAGCATGAATGTAATAATATTTTAGAAGAAATCATTTTTAAATTTCACCAAATCTCTCTTATATGTGTAGAAAGTTGTTCTATTATTTTATGAATACATAAGTTGAGGATAAGTTTGAAATCAAATGTATCACTTAGATCAGTGTTTCTCAACCTCTAACAAATCGTTGCCCTCTTCAACGTAGTATCGCCCCTTCAATAAAACCGTTACATAGTATTGCCCCCTTCACTACAAAATTCCGATGCCGATGGCCAAGGCTAATGCCAAATTCGTATTACATTGAATAGACTAGTGACTAGTAAAATGTTATTTGTGTAATTATTGTGCGATATGACGAATAAAATATCTAATTATTCTTAATATAATGTTTTACTATATCGCCCAGAAAATTGTTTTTCGCCCCCCAAAATATAAATTGTTACTAATCGCCCCCGTTGAGAAACACTGACTTAGATCTTCAATTTCTGAGACATTCAATTTTGTGTTTGTTAATAGAAAAACTTATGAGGAGGTTTGACAAGACCACATTCCATGACTTCTGTTTCTTTAACATTTATTGTAAATTGACTGTAAAAAGTAAATACTTAAGATCAATCCTTCAGTACTTCCAATTACAGGAGAGAATGCTTAAAATGTAAAATCAGGTATTTTTATTTGATTTCACATCATATATCATACACAGTGGCTTCTTAACTTGCATGTTTAATCATTAAATGATAATTATTTATTTTTGATTTATTCATTTTCATACAAGATGGCAGTGTCACTGCCTATTTATGGCTATTATAGATGATATGCTAAATTATCAGGCTGTTAGAAGGCTAATTTAATAATTAGATATTAAGTAATTTGTCTAGAGGTAGGTGGTTAAGCCACTATTGTATTTTAATTTTAATAATTATTATAATTTATTTTTAATTTAAAATTTCTGGAAGACAAAGAATTGGTCAGGAGTGGGACTCAAACCCACAATTCCTGCATACTGTGTAGATGTAATACTGTGTAGATGAATTTCTTCTTTTCATTCAGAAATTCTAAATTAAAATTAAATTACTATAACATTATTAAAATTACTTAATTATTAAAGTAGCCTTTTAATAGCCTAATAATTTAACAGATCAGACTCTGGTTGTGATTGATTTAAAAAATTTGGTTATTTTGGTATATACACCATCACCATGTTCAGATTGTTATATCTGTAATTAATTAGCAAGGTCCTAGCCTAATAGTTAATTTGGTTCTATTCTATGATTTGATTTTTAGAATAATTTGGATTTTTTTTTTAAATGTGTAGTAACTGTATTTACAGAAAAAGCCACAAGAGGCCAGTGTAATAGCTAGCTATTTTCTCATTGTGTATTCCCAAAGAATATTAATTTTTCATGTTTTAAAAGTGCATAATTTAAAAATTTTTACTTTCAAATTTATCCTTATTTGAAAATAATTAAAAGTAAGTTAGCTAGTTTGCGAGTTACTCTCATGTAAATATTGCATTCTTTTAGTTATTATTTACACTACGCTTTAATCTAAATTGCGTGATGATGTAGAATCCAAATTTTAATCCTAACATAAATTAAGAAATCATTATAAATGTTTAAAGTATCTTTCAATTGTTTTTTGTGTGTAATAAATTGTATTCTGATTGATGTTTCATTTTTTTTAATCTTTGACTAATGCCAAAATATGAATGCTGATGAAAATTTTTTGGTATTGATTTTCAAAGAGGAGGAAAAAACAAATAATAAATACTGCAACTTTTAGGAATCAAAGCTTTATTGGTGTTTTTTTTTGTTCCCCCCCTCTCCAGGTGGAGCTCCAAAAAAGCATTTTAACCAATTTTCCCCTCTCTGACGTCACATGGAGGAGTTATACTCATATTTTTCAGATAGAAAATAATAAATTTTTAAAAACAAATGAGTGATATGAANTTTCTTTATATATGCTTTTTTCACTGTATGTATTGAGGAAAAAATGTAACTGTTTAATTTTTATATATATGTATACTAACTGATTTATTGAACAAAAATACAAGTTGTATGTTGTATACATAAGGCAACTCATTGAGAACAACACCAAGATCCAAAATTTAGATATTTTGCATTGTATAATAATAATAATCATCTAAATATGTTGTCTATTAATGATGATAGCTATTTAAAAATATATTTGAGGTTGTTAATTTGTATAATTTTTTTCTATTAGTAAAGATTAGTAAAGTAAATTTTTGTTAAAAATTTAAATGATATACACATATTTTAAAACTTTCATATATACATGTAGATATGAATCAATAAATCTTAATTGTATATTTTTATATTTAGCATCTAAGTGATGGACATTTTTTTTCTAAAGCAAAATATGTATTCTGGTTTAAAAAAGTAAATTTTTTAAAATAGAAAAAGAATGTGGGATCAAAATTATTCCAAAATATCTTTTTTTGACAAAGTATAATTTTTTACAAATAATTAATGCGAATCTTAGCTCATAAAGTTATGTTCCACATGAAACTAATTGTAGTGTAACCTGTACAAAGAATTATTCACATATTATTTATTAACCCATTTTATTTATAATTTGCATCTTTAGTGATTTGTTGTTGAAATGATTCAATGCACTCCATTCCATACATTTAAAATATCAAAATTACAAATTAATT
>NW_019388050.1:0-8104 GCF_000671375.1 Centruroides sculpturatus
TTAATATAAATGGCGTCGTCGCAGGTGTTAGAAAATTGTAATTGTTTCGCTTCATCGACTTCGTTGATGGTTGAATAAAGCGCCCATTAGCATAGTGGCTTTGGGCTGGATTCTCGCTCGGATTACCAAAACAATTACGTATTATCCAGATACATTTCGTGAAATTTAAGATACGTAGACGTGTTCGAACTCGAAACACTTGGCCGGCGACTTTTAACAAGCGCCATCTTTAAATTATCCATAATGATAATTTTAAAAACTTTTTTTAATAAAGGAATTTTGAAATTATTTCGCAGATTTGCCGAAAATATATTTTTGATTTACGTTTTATATCGATAAAATTCCCTATAGACTTTAAAATATAAATAAAACCGTTTAATCGTTCGTAATTTTCCCTAAATTACTACATCTTCGACATTATTTAAGAAACGACCGAGAATATACTGTATTTATAAAATTCTTACATATCTTATAATTCTAATTTTAATATCGATTATTTTATGTATACATTACGTAAATTATAATCTTCCGTAATTATTTACATATTTTATAATGCAAACTCTTTTTTCTTCTTAATTTATACAATCCGTTACTTACTTAAATATGTTTTTATGGATCACTATCGATTTTTTTTTTCAAAATTTCAAAACTTAAATTTTTAACAATCTTGATTTAAAATATTGTCATTAAATTAAATTTATGATCTTACTAATTCTTCTTCGTATTCCTGTGATGGCTGCATCATACATTAGCTTTGTCGCTCGTTACTAATAATCTTTCACAAAAATCTATTGGGACGAACAAATGTAAATAAACTAGACAAATAGTTGAATTTAAGATTCGTTCGCTTGTTTTATAATGTTATTTTGCAATTCAATTGTGTTCCGATATTATACAAATATCATATACAGTACAGTACTGTACTGTACTGTACAGTACGTATGAGTTGAGTGAGTGTGTGTGTGTCTGTGTGTATGTGTACTAGGAAAATATTTTTATATTTTTCATATTTTCAGTGTCGAAGACAAGAATCTTAAAGTTGCACCCTGCATCTACAGTATAAACAGTAGAAGTGTTATAGGTGAAACAAATAGACATTAGGTAGATTTCCTCACCCTTCTAATAATGCTTTTACTCCCGGATGACTTTTGTGGAGGATAAATGACGCGAGGCATGGACAGGTGGTCACGACGACTTTAAAGAAATTATTATGTTCCTTAACCTTCCGTAAAATGGAACTTACTATCATTTGATTAATAGTTTGCTTTCGGATTATAAGATATGTATTTGATAAAGAGTAGTCTGCATTAAATAGGTTTTTCTTTTCTAATTAATACAAGTGAACTTCTGTTTGTAATCGTTCGTTATAATCGGTCTATTTTTCCATTGCCGTTCGATCGTAACATTTCCGGAAATATTACGTATTTAAAATTTTACTCCCTCGTACACTACTATTTAAATTTGATGCACCGACCAGTCTAGTAATAATAGATAAAAAATTTTGTTAGGTCGAGTCAAATTTTCTGATGTTATTACCATAGTATATAGATTCGCTCGTCAATAAAGAAACTAAATGGAAAATGTGACTTTCCTCACGATTATTATAATAAATGCTATTTTTATGTTAATAAATAAACCAACTAGAAAAACGAAATACGTTAAACAATTGTGAATGTAATTTAATTTAAATGATCCTAAGAAATTGAATAATAAAGATTATTCGTTAGCAATTTCTATGGAATATAATTTACTTTGCTCGTATATTTGTTTAATAAAAGATTGTTTACGTTCTCGTAATCAAAATAAGTAAGTTCAATATATGTTTAACGCTTTTCACTAAATGCCAAGATAGAAATTCGTGCGCTAACAGTATTTAACATTTTAAATTCATTCATCGAGAGGGTCTCGTTTGTTTAACGTTTCTTCTTTTTTATTATTTAAGCTGTATATATTTTCTTTTATTTACTAAATAAGTTTTTTTTTGTCTATATTATTATTATTATTATAAAATTTGTTGTTGTTTTTTTTACTTTTAAATTAAACAAATTGATTAAAACTTGCTGAATATATTTTTATCCAGTTAATTATTATTATTTAATAAATTTACTATTTCGAGAGTAGCATTTTCATCTTCATTTAAGACAGATTTGATAAAATAGATAAAATAGTTTGATTGAAGATAGCTGAAGAATTCATGTTTGCATTTTATTAAAATAGTGTAATAGTATATAGAACAAATACAGTAACAATATAATTATATATTGTTACTGTATTTTGTTATATATAATACTGTATACTGTATTTTTCTTTACAAAATTTGGAGAGTTTAACCAATGCTCGGAATGTTAAATAGACAATTTTCTAAAAAACAATAACAAATCTCTTAAGATATTTAATGAGAGCAATATTTTCTAATTAGCTTGTTAATAATATTAAGAAAATAATTAACCCGCAAAATTAATTGTTAAGATATTACTCCATTTTATTAGGCATTAGTGCATGCCTAATAAAAATCGTTAACTTATATATATATATATATATCGAAAGATTCGACAACGTTTCAGCTTAATACTTTTATTGTAAACATAATTATGAATCATTATCCATAGAAAAATATTTTTTCAGTACACAGAGTTTACCTAAAGTTTATTTGATATATATATATGAAAGAAATCTATTTATAAATAAAATAAAATAATCTTACGATAATAAAAATATACTGTACTAATTTTAAACTTATTTTGTTATGTATGGCTTATGAATCGAAACACAGAATGGTCGCGTTTAAATACAAAACAATGATTTCCAGGCATAGTATAAAGTGTAGCATGGAAGTCGCGATGAAGATCAAAGGAAGATTAAAGAAAGGAGAAAGAAGACTAAGGTGTTTTTGTCGTATCCGTTATAATTACTCACGATACTCGGCTTATTTTTAATGCGTAATTTCGGGACCCGCTTCTAATTTTGTAGGCAACGATACCGGGTCGAGGAGTATTTTCGGATTCTGACTTCCGAGTTTGAGAAGACGAGAGCGCTCCTTATACCGAATCGTCCGAGGCCGAGTCGAAAAAATAAGCCTAGGGTAGGCATTTATCATTGATTCTTCCGGAAGATCTGGATTCTCAAAACGTCGTATTCAGGTTAAATGGTACTCGGCAAAGAACTCCATCCCGGTGCAAAGGACATTTCAGTTCGGGATGGATACGCAAAGGTATCATTTCGAAAATTTGAAAACATAGTAAAGCACTTATGAAAAAAAGGAAAATTGAAAGGCGTACGTAATTTCAGAAAAGACTTGTTATTTTTAGAGTTTATGAGAACAAACTTTAAAGTCTAAATATTTTTAAAACTAAGATTAGTTTGCATTTACGAATGTAAACATCATAAAATATCGTTTATCGTATCATTAAATTAGCGTAAGCAAATATTTTCTATTCTAAAGACTTATTTAAACTTACATTCAACGAACGATTCATTGAAAAGAACCTAATTTCGAGACAAATGCGATTGTTATTGTTTTAAGAAATTAATATTAAAAAGTTTTGCCTACTCAATCATATCGATAATTAACATATTGGTATATTGTGAATAAGTGTTTATCTGCATGTCGATTGTACTGTATGTTACGCTGGTTGACTTTAGTTTCAATATATATCGATATCGATGATTGCATAATTTTGTTCATTCTGTAGGACAATATTTAAAGATTTTAAATCAAAATAATTAACTATAATTCGCATCAAAAATTGTAAAAATATGATTAAAATTTAAGCATTATTTATACTAATCTTTATTTTAAAAATTATTAATTCGATTTATAAATAATTCAATGAATTTCAATAAACCGATGATTTAAATTTCGATATCTTAAAACGCTATTTTTTGACTATTTATAACGATTATTCGAGTAGGTTTCGAAGAGATAAAGTTCTTATTTTTGTTTAAAGAAGAAAAAACAGAATACTCGAATGCAGCAGCTTTCCAAAAATAATTTGAATTCAATAAACTTTGGCCTTTGCTAGAATTATTTTTTTTTAATGTAAAGAAAAGTGATGTATGCGAAGAGTATAAATATGACTATCTAGTTTTGGCGTATAGTTAAGCACGGTTTATCAAATGTGAGAAATTTCTAAAAAATTATAAAAATAAAATGAAAAATAAAACGTTCTAAACTCTTTATTTTTCATTTCATTTCTCGTAAATAGCATCGATCGATAAAATCGTGCAATTTAAACATTTCAAATAAAGCAAATTCATTCAAAATGTAATTAAATTGATAATCTATTTGAGAAAGAATGTAAATAAACTTAAGATGTTTAAGCAGAATTTATTTTTATAGTTAGTGCGAGTTAAATCTAAAAAATTACAGCTTGCTTAATACTTAGAAAAGAAAAGAAAACATGCCCAGTATTCTAGATAACTTCTTGAGTTATAAAGCCTTAAACATTATTATTATTTTTATCTTTGTTAAAATCTTGTAAAATTCCTTTTTTGTAAACATTTTAAAACATGTTTTTCATAGACAAATCTAAGAAATGTTTGAATAATAATTTTATCAATAAAAATTTATCTATCAATATAATAATTACAATGTTATAAATCAAAACATTATAAACCGTTCTTTAAAACTGATATGGTTTTTAAGATATTAATTTAGCAAAATCTATTTTAGAACGAAATATTTCTTTACTTAATAAATGAAATAAATTAAAAATGATTCCTTTTTAAAGAAAAACCTAATTAATATATTTATAAAAAAAATCAAAAACAAATTAAATATATTATATTGATAGGGGTTCGCTATAATAAATAGCCTACTTCATTTCTTTTATTATTCGATAAACTACTCTCATTTTTAATTTTTAATGATTTATTTATTATAAATGATCTTTTCTGAAAATTAACCTATTTAGATGCAATTACAATTAGTTTTGAATACTGTATAATTTATATATTTATATACGATATTTACGGTATGATTAACTTTTATAATAAACGTTATTTTATTATTTATTATACTAATTCGAATTTGATGTTTTTTATAAAATATGAATTTTTATTTTAAAAAATATATAAAAATTAAACCGTTATAATAGTTTTGTGATTTTTAAAATAATTATATTTCAACAAATTAATAGTAAGGGCAAAAAAGAAAATATAAATTATACGTTATTCTCCGCACGTTATCAATATTTTAAGATTTGATCATTTATCTTAACAAAAAATTGTCTGTTAGGTTCCAAAGCGTGAAAATTCGATGGAAGGACTTGACAGTCGAGAAGTATCAAATTCGAATTAGTGTAAGTGGCGGAACAAATTCCTGTTTTATCATCTACAAAATGTCTTTCGGATTGATTAAATCTCGCGGCCCTTCATTTAAAGCAAAACTTAAATTATTAATGCATATTAATTGCAAAAGTTTTGTTCCAACAAATTCAATTTTATTGCGCGATTGAAGTTTAGATAAAGTTATTTCAAATTACCTAAAGCAATTTACTAAATTTAAAGGATATAGATATTTTGGTTTGTATTGAAAAGTTTTGAAGTTTAATTTATTATTAATGAGATTAATAATTTCTAAAATATTGCAAATAAAAGATTTTAAAGAAAATATTGAATTAGAAAAAGTTTTAGTAGTCCAAAGAGAAAATAATTATAATTAATTTTTATATTGTAAGCAATAAACTGTTCGTATAAATTACTTGTTAAAAAAGAAATATATATATATTTTTAACTGACAGTCGAAAAATTTTGCAATAACTTTACACAAACTGCTTTTAATTCGTTAGTTTATATTCTCAGAAGCGGTAATCGTCTCGGTAAGCTTAGATATTTAAATTAATATACCTTAGCACAGTATTGATAAGTGTTTAAAAATGTAAGATATTAATTAAGACAGATCTATTTTAATCTAATGAAATTTACAATTGAAATTAATCACGTATTATAATTTAATATAATAATCTCGGAAAATGAAAATGACAAGACGAATCATTAAAAAGTTAAATAAATTTTATCGATTCTACGTCGGATAGCGGCTCAAATAAACTGTGAGAATATTGGTGGAAAAAATACCTTCTTAAAGAGGATTGGTCAGAAATGTAATTGTCTTAATGGTGATTGGACAGATAAGGTACTACAGACAAGGGCATAGGTATATAAAATACTATTGTATTACTCTAAATGCTTATTGACTGGAATACGTTTGTGTCATGCACCATTTAAATTTTATTAATGTTTTATTGAAAAAAGGTTCTAGACTATTTAATAATTACGATATAATTAATAAAATAATATAATTAAAATGTTTNATAAAATAATCTTACGATAATAAAAATATACTGTACTAATTTTAAACTTATTTTGTTATGTATGGCTTATGAATCGAAACACAGAATGGTCGCGTTTAAATACAAAACAATGATTTCCAGGCATAGTATAAAGTGTAGCATGGAAGTCGCGATGAAGATCAAAGGAAGATTAAAGAAAGGAGAAAGAAGACTAAGGTGTTTTTGTCGTATCCGTTATAATTACTCACGATACTCGGCTTATTTTTAATGCGTAATTTCGGGACCCGCTTCTAATTTTGTAGGCAACGATACCGGGTCGAGGAGTATTTTCGGATTCTGACTTCCGAGTTTGAGAAGACGAGAGCGCTCCTTATACCGAATCGTCCGAGGCCGAGTCGAAAAAATAAGCCTAGGGTAGGCATTTATCATTGATTCTTCCGGAAGATCTGGATTCTCAAAACGTCGTATTCAGGTTAAATGGTACTCGGCAAAGAACTCCATCCCGGTGCAAAGGACATTTCAGTTCGGGATGGATACGCAAAGGTATCATTTCGAAAATTTGAAAACATAGTAAAGCACTTATGAAAAAAAGGAAAATTGAAAGGCGTACGTAATTTCAGAAAAGACTTGTTATTTTTAGAGTTTATGAGAACAAACTTTAAAGTCTAAATATTTTTAAAACTAAGATTAGTTTGCATTTACGAATGTAAACATCATAAAATATCGTTTATCGTATCATTAAATTAGCGTAAGCAAATATTTTCTATTCTAAAGACTTATTTAAACTTACATTCAACGAACGATTCATTGAAAAGAACCTAATTTCGAGACAAATGCGATTGTTATTGTTTTAAGAAATTAATATTAAAAAGTTTTGCCTACTCAATCATATCGATAATTAACATATTGGTATATTGTGAATAAGTGTTTATCTGCATGTCGATTGTACTGTATGTTACGCTGGTTGACTTTAGTTTCAATATATATCGATATCGATGATTGCATAATTTTGTTCATTCTGTAGGACAATATTTAAAGATTTTAAATCAAAATAATTAACTATAATTCGCATCAAAAATTGTAAAAATATGATTAAAATTTAAGCATTATTTATACTAATCTTTATTTTAAAAATTATTAATTCGATTTATAAATAATTCAATGAATTTCAATAAACCGATGATTTAAATTTCGATATCTTAAAACGCTATTTTTTGACTATTTATAACGATTATTCGAGTAGGTTTCGAAGAGATAAAGTTCTTATTTTTGTTTAAAGAAGAAAAAACAGAATACTCGAATGCAGCAGCTTTCCAAAAATAATTTGAATTCAATAAACTTTGGCCTTTGCTAGAATTATTTTTTTTTAATGTAAAGAAAAGTGATGTATGCGAAGAGTATAAATATGACTATCTAGTTTTGGCGTATAGTTAAGCACGGTTTATCAAATGTGAGAAATTTCTAAAAAATTATAAAAATAAAATGAAAAATAAAACGTTCTAAACTCTTTATTTTTCATTTCATTTCTCGTAAATAGCATCGATCGATAAAATCGTGCAATTTAAACATTTCAAATAAAGCAAATTCATTCAAAATGTAATTAAATTGATAATCTATTTGAGAAAGAATGTAAATAAACTTAAGATGTTTAAGCAGAATTTATTTTTATAGTTAGTGCGAGTTAAATCTAAAAAATTACAGCTTGCTTAATACTTAGAAAAGAAAAGAAAACAAGCCCAGTATTCTAGATAACTTCTTGAGTTATAAAGCCTTAAACATTATTATTATTTTTATCTTTGTTAAAATCTTGTAAA
>NW_019388051.1:0-6287 GCF_000671375.1 Centruroides sculpturatus
TATTTAATTTTGACTTTGATTAACATATCATATTTTATTTTAATCGTAAATCTTTATACACTTTTTATAATAATAATGTATTTTTTAGAGATGTTAGAGATAGATCAGTGTTACGGATATACGAACGTGATGTCAATGGTGGTGAAGCTTACAGTACTTGGGAACAGGATGTTAGTTATTTCTCTGAACCAGAATTTGATTCAGAATATCAAAATCAACACATACATAGATCAAAGGTATGAAAAATAAAATTTACTTTTAATAAACTAATTAAAATTATATTAAAAATTAGTATTTGAAACAAACATAATAACTAAATAAATTTGTTGAGTTTATTAATTTATAGGAGCAAATCTAAACAAAACTACAGTTTAGATATGTATCTAATTTAGTACATACAGTTTTGGCATAGCTATTAATGACTAATGAAAGTTAATTATTTAAACATGAAAATAAGAAAATATGTAGTGAGTGATCATGCTGTAATTTAGACTGAAACTCATTTCTGTAAAAACAAAACAGAAACTTGCTTCTGTTGTTTTTAATTATAGATCATTTGTAATAACAATTTCTAAATTAAAAATATATGAACCAATTTAATAGATATATTTAATCAATTTCTTATTTATATATGTTTCATATTTCAGATAAGGAAAATTGCTTAGATTATTTTAACCAATGCTCTAGTTTGACCTATAAAAATATCTTATAAAGATAAATGTTTACTGTTGGGTCAGTTGTTTTTGCACATTGAAAACCTAACAACCAGGGTCCAATCTGGAACCGAACAGGTTACACTTATGTGTGGGCAAGAGATTCGGGAAAGTCTTTTATTTGGGTCAGTTAGACAGGCAAGATGTGACCAGTGTCCAGTCCGAACCATTAAACCAATTCTTTGTTAGATATATAACAACGATTTTTATGATTAGAGATTTTTACACCCCAAGATCCTAACATTTACAAAATAGGTAACCTTTTAAATATATGTTTGCTTTTAGTAAACTATAAAAATTAATTGGTAATATCAGAGAGTCTGTATTTAAAATAAATTTAAAATAGCCTAATGTATTGTATTTCATTCTGTAAATCATTCCTTACTTCTTTTCTTTTTTTCCTCTCTTTTTCTTTTTAATCCACTAAGGGCAGAGTAATAAAACCACAGAACACTGGCTGTTAGAAATAGGAAATTAACTGTTTGAAGTTTTGTCAGTTGTTATGACAATCAGTTTTAAAAAAAAAGAATATTTGTGTGTTCAAATTTGAGAAAAATTAAGATGAGTTGTTAAAAAAGAAAGAGTAAATTGAACACTGGCAGTTGTCGTGGGTTTGCACTATATGATTAGGCTAGCAATGTGGAAGTTTTCCAGGTTTTCTTTGTATGTCTAACACCTAAATAATAGCTAGTTTCCCATTGAAAGTCTACATCCCTAAGCAGATCATGTTGTATTGCCTTATACTATCAAACTAACCAAATGTCTTTTTTTTTGTTTTCACATTTATTATATTCTTTTTGTGGACGCTCCTGGGCTTGTGTCCAGGATGCTCCTCCATAAATCTAGCCAGCTATTAACACAACTTCTGCCGCTTCTCATTTAGCCATTGCTATTTTGTTAAGAACTAGCTGTTCTGTTAAGGCTACAGTCATTTTTTTGTTTTTTAACACCCACCTTATGTTCTTTTAGTTTCTTGTTGAATGTTTTTACAGGCTCCCAATACATTTCTAATTTTGTCTCTACTTCACACACACTTTTCTGATCTTTCTTCTGAGTGGTGTTTTTCATTCCCAATAATCATAAACAGCTGGGGTCTAATTGTAACTACTGTTATATTTTTCCATTTAAATTACAGCCTTAATAACTTTATGATAAACAGTGTTTTTAATGAAGTAATGTTATTTATGTTCTACAGTTTAATTGGTCCTGTTTAGGTTTTATTATTATTATATATTGCTTTGTATATATTTTTAATGATGTTTCAGATGAGTTTGATGGATAAGCAAAGCTAATTGCTATATGTGTAATATAATACATTTTTCCATAAAAGCCTGTCTTATGATGAATAGATAACATCTCTGTATATGAAGATCTAATTGATATAATCCTTAATTATCAGTATTTCAGTAAAGTCCAAACAGCTTTGCAAATGCTTCTGCTAGTATCAGTTAACTGATCTTGTATAAATTTACTATCTATGTGCAAAGTATGACAAATAAATTATTGTATGCAGATATTAAGAAATGATTTTGTTTCACTATCTTTAAGGACATTTGAAAAACAATGAAATGAAATAGTGAAAAACAGTTGTGACACCAGTAATGAATGGCATTGATTTAAGGTTTATGAACACTTTTTTAAACTAATTTTTATATTTGTGTTCTTTAGTTTGTAATATTTGGTTATTAGCAGGGCTGTGGAGTCGGAGTCATGGAGTTTTGATGTTTTAGCTGGAGTTGAAGTTGGAGTCGGTAGATTTTTACGCGACTTTCACAGCCCTGGCAGGGCTGTTGAGTCGGAGTCGGAGTCGGAACCGGATGATAAGGAAAAGTCGGAGTCGGAGTCGGAGTTGGAGTCGGTAGATTTTTACGCGACTTTCACAGCCCTGGCAGGGCTGTTGAGTCGGAGTCGGAGTCGTGGAGTTTTGGTGTTTTAGCCAGAGTCGGAGTCGGATGATAAGGAAAAGTTGGAGTCGGAGTCGGATGATAAGGAAAAGTTGGAGTCGGAGTTGGAGTCAGTAGATTTTTACGCGACTCCACAGCCCTGGTTATTAGTCTAAAAGGAACAGAAGTGTTGAGATAGCTCTGGGTTACATAATGTGAATGGTAACCAGGCATTTTACAGAAGCTGTAATGTGTAGGCTGTATGCAATAATTTTATTCACCAAATTACAATTTATAGATGCCATGGTGGTTGCAGGTAAATATTTTACCCAGTAAAAATCACTAATTAGGGACATAAATGCATCTATACTGCCACAAACCATTATTAGTGGCTAGTAAACAAATATCTGAGTTCATATGAAGTTATGTGTATATCAATGAACATATTATTTATTTTGTATTAGTCCTTATGAGAGTTTCTTTTTCTCTTTAGACAGCTAGACACATAGAATAGTCTTTCACCTGCCTTTCAAGACCTCCTTTGTTCTTTGCATCTTATCCACTTCCTATGTGTTTGTCACAAGACATAAATAGCCCAACATACAAGAAGAAAAAAATGATCAACTAACTAGTGACTTTATTTTTATATATTCTTAAAGAGTATGCTACACTCCAGCTGTAAAGTTAAATATTTACAATGTAGAATGAACATTTTCTGTTCACACCAGAAACGTTCATTCTACAGTGTAAATATTGAACTTTACTGCTGGAGTGTTGGGTGTATTATGTAAGTTTCTTGATTTTCTAGTTACAATAGTAATAGTATTTATAACTTTTTTGTTGGATTATAGGTAATTTTTTTTACATCTTGATGTTCCTTTATAACGTTTGTTCTTTCTTTAAGAAAGTTTGAGAACAGTCCTCATTAATGCAAAAAAGTTGAATTATTGACGAGAACAAAGGCAACCTATACCAAGTAAAAGGACAAAGGCTCAAACATGGTTAAAACAATACAATACAATAACATGATGTAGTAATATAAAAAATGTGACACTTATTTTTAAAAACTATGTTGGGAAGGCAATCTTTATGTTTTTAACTTGATGTTTTGTTTTTCTGGTTTACTGTTTCTGCCACTAAATAATTCAAACTTTTTCAATTTTTCCAACACTAAAAAAATAAATCATACTTTCCTGCATTAAAAAGTCACACTTTCCCAACACTTAATAATTCAAAACTTTGTGTTTACACAGTTGTTTTTGATGTTTATCAGTAACTCTAGAAAATGTACACTTGTTTTTTCTCTTACAGAGGCATTGAGAGCCTCAGCTGCATAAACACATCCTTGTGCTGGCCCATTTGTTATGCTATTTGTCTTTCTTCTTTCAATATGATTACAATACATATGTACAATACAATGTAAAGGAGTACTATGGGCAGTCCATTATTAGGAGATCTTAGCAAGATGGCAATTGGATTATTACAAAACAGGTTTTCACCAGGTTTCTTACCAGAAATACACATATACAGAAGATATGTTTATGATGTTATCATTATCTGGAAAGAAAAACCTGATATTAATAACTTTATTACACAATTAACAATAACCCATATGGCTTTAATGTAGAGTTAGATCAAGCCAGCAATACAAGTGTACATTTTCTAGATCAACTGATAAACATCAAAAATAACCATGTACATACAAATGTTTATTACAAACCAATGTACATATAGTTATTTATATCAACAAGCTCCCACAATTCTTACATATATAAAATAGCAGCATTCAGGACCTACATTAAAAGTGCTTTTACACACTGTACAGATTACACAGATACACTTGCAGAACTCAAACATGTTGAGTGGGTTGCTTTTACTCATGGATACCATAAGAACCTGATTTGGAATATAGCCTGAGCTCTCTCTAACAACATACACTCCCACAATGCTAATACTCCCTGTGAGTACACACACCACACATACTTGCAGCATATCATTCTAGATTATCATCACAACAATGCAACTGATATAATAAACAACAACTTTACCAGAAAACTGGAACTGTGCATGTAGAGAATCACACCTAAATGCAAAAATTTCCAGCAAATAAACCTATACCTTCAATAATTCAAACATTTTCAGCCACTACTTTATTGGCCCTCTTCAGGAAATGTAAAACAGAAAAACCATTCTATAAATAGAATTAGCCGCATTATAATTTTAGAAGTTTCAAATAAGTTCGAATAAAAGCTATGACGTTTCCTTTAAGACGTATATTTTATGAGTCTAAATAATATTTCCGTGCATTTGGTACATGAATGGCATCTGTGTTGATGCATGCTTCACTCGTCTGTCCTGTAGATCTCTACTGCTTCTAATGTTTTAAAGTTTTGCCAGTCCCACAACAGGGGAAAATCCCTGGATCACTGGCATAATGTGCCAGAGCTATATTAATGTTTCCTTTTCATACATCATATTTATGAACTTTTAGCCTAGCTTGCAACGATCTGTAAATGGATCCTATATATGTTAGTATTCTGTCAAACCTATCGTCCTGTAGAGGGATGTGGTAAATTCCAGGCACTGTGGGAAGGCAATCTTTATGTTTTTAACTTGATGTTTTGTTTTTCTGGTTTACTGTTTTTGCCACTAAATAATTCAAACTTTTCCAATTTTTCCAACACTAAAAAATTACCTTCAGTCTAACGCAAAGGATGGCACTGAGGACACAAGAGTGCCCTCAGTGCCATCCTTTGCATTAGACTGAAGATGGAAAATGTTGGGTTTCCTTTTGTACATTATGAATCTTAAATCTTTTGCAATCCTTCTGTATATGTGATGAAGGGACGGTTTATAGTTTAGAACTACCCGATTAGCTTCTGTTCTACCAGTGTGCAGATAATAAGTTCAACACCACAGTTTACTGCAAACCTACTTATGTCCCCCCTATTCATCAGTGGCGTGCCGTCATTGGAAGTGGTGGATGCGCTGCTTCCCTTGTATTTTCTAAAAAATAAATACATATTAATTTTAATTATATGAAAATAATCGCACAATATTTTATTATAACCGCATTATGTATCTTCTTACAAATATCTATACTAGACGTGAGAAAAAAGATAAGATAGCTATTGTATATTTGAATATTAGTGGCGGAGTGTAAGCGCTGTATCGTCAGCATCCAAAAAGCCAGATTTGCGCATGCGCTTTACAGAGCACCAACCTCACCCGGTTTAGCTGGTGAAAGCGTAGGACCTTGGGTGGATGCTACACGTATACCATACCCAGTTCTATCCAGGACTGGTTCTGGACTGTTAGCCGCCTGCCCGCTAGATATTTGGCAGCCCTCACCCGATTACGTGAATCACGAGTAGATTTATAACGTAACCCGATCGATAAGAATTTACTGGTATTTTTTATGATAGTTCTGTATAGTTCACAGGAGTTAAAAAAAAATCCATTAAAATATTTGATATTTTTATTCCGCTCTCCGATTTTATATTACTCATGGATTTCAACGTTAAACCAGTGATATGATTTTGTATATCCCACCTCACCTTAAGCCCATATTCCGAGATATCTCGGGCAAGTTACATAGCGTTACGAAAAACGCGGGCGTTTGGGCCCCCCAATGTTTTTTTGAATTTTTGGAATGTTTTTTAGGTCTCCAAATACGCGCAGGAAGCCTTTG
>NW_019388051.1:8292-8928 GCF_000671375.1 Centruroides sculpturatus
AAACATTTGACATTGCCAAATCCCGAGGGTATCGGCACCCTCGGGATTTGGCAGCCCGCGTGCATGTACAGTACACACCGCACACCTAGCAGGACCGTCTCTGATTCCACTCGTAGGGAGCTATTTGACTAAGTGGTTAAGATTTAAACAGTAAAGAATTTTATGTTATTTTTATGTACGTTTCTTTACAAAGCTATATTTAATTATAAATTTTTTTAAAAGTATATTCGTACAATTGAAGAATATTTTGTACCAGGTATGTATATCCACCACACATTTTATTTCACCAAGTAAGTTTTTATAATTTTATTTTTAATTTTAGCCCTTATATCGTGGCCAGCGATTCAGAATGTAATTGCGATATTGAAAATTTATTTTAGGAAAGTTTTGGCTCGAGATCATATAATGAAAAAGAAAATGTTATTAAAAGAGAAAGGCCAATGCCTAAGTTAAATATAAACATTTCAAAAAAAAAAAAATGTTTGACATTTTCACAATAAAATGGCTCTGTAAATGCAAAAATACAAAAATTGTTTTGTTGGCTTTGCCTACTATTTTCAAATGAATTTAGTGTGTGGAATAAGAATGTCTTTGACAATTTAGCTGGCAAAAGACACGAAAAATCGTCGATTCTTT
>NW_019388052.1:0-11445 GCF_000671375.1 Centruroides sculpturatus
TTTCACCAATATTTAGAATGGAACTTCAGGGTGGACATAGGCTGTATATTATTTCGTTAAACATGGGGGATGGACAGTTCTTTACGGTAAGCCTTCCCAGTAAGGCTTACCGTAAAGAACTTTGCTTCTATTTATACTATTTTAGATGAGGTTTTTTGCATTTTTGATTGCATTTTAATAGGGTACGTCAACAGAATGTACACTAAGAAAAGATTTTTCGATATTCCCCCCGGGGGGAGAGGGACAGGTTTAAGGCTTACTGTGAAGAACTTCACTTCTATTATACTCTTTTAGATGAGGTTTTTTGCGTTTTTTATTGCGTTTTAAAAAAATACGTCAACAGAATGTACAATAAGAAGGGATTTTTCGATATTCCCCCCGGGGGAGAGGGACAGGATTAAGGCTTACTGTGAAGAACTTCACTTCTATTATACTCTTTTAGATGCGGTTTTTTGCGTTTTNATACTATTTTAGATGAGGTTTTTTGCATTTTTGATTGCATTTTAATAGGGTACGTCAACAGAATGTACACTAAGAAAAGATTTTTCGATATTCCCCCCGGGGGGAGAGGGACAGGTTTAAGGCTTACTGTGAAGAACTTCACTTCTATTATACTCTTTTAGATGAGGTTTTTTGCGTTTTTTATTGCGTTTTAAAAAAATACGTCAACAGAATGTACAATAAGAAGGGATTTTTCGATATTCCCCCCGGGGGAGAGGGACAGGATTAAGGCTTACTGTGAAGAACTTCACTTCTATTATACTCTTTTAGATGCGGTTTTTTGCGTTTTTGATTGCGTTTTAATAGAGTACGTCAACAGAATGTACACTAAGAAGGGATTTTTCAATATTCCCCCCGGGGGAGAGGGAGAGGATTAAGGCTTACTGTGAAGAACTTGGCTTCTATTATACTATTTTAGATGCAGGTTTTTGCGTTTTTGATTGTGTTTTAATAGGGTACGTCAAGAGAATGCACACTAAAGAGAAATTTTTCGAAAAATTTCCCCCCCCCCCCACGAGGGAAGTGTTATAACACATTTATAATAGATACATTTTGAGCCACAACAAGGCGTGGCGGGGTCTGCTAGTTTTATAATAAATTTAATAATTAAATGGAATATATTAAACTTATTGTTAAAATAAAATTAATTTAATTAAGATTTGTGATCAGAAAATTAATTTAATTAAAATTTGTGATTAAGATTTCTCTTAAAAATTAATTTTGTGATCAGTATATGTCAAACCACTACTACTTGCATTATACACAGTGACAGTGATTGAATAGTAAAGCGTACAAAAAGGTATTGCCTTGGTGAAAAGTAGAGGGTGAGAGGGAGAGGAGGAAGTAGGGGTGAGGATGGGGGAAAGTTGGGAAAAGAGGAGAGGGTTTCGTGAGCGCTTACTCCGGTTTGTTTTTTTAAGCAAAACAATAATACAATATTACAATATTACAAAAATATAGGGTTACATGCAGTAGGATGTTCGCGCTTTACAAATTTGACCGACAAAACATGAGAGTACAACAGTCACCCGTTTGAATTGGCGGATGGGTGAATATGGTACAGTATAGGGTTACCTGGAGAGAATTAGAGTAGAGAGAGGTAGACCGGCCTTGGTAGGCCAGGAAAGGTTCGTTAATTGGTGTTACTTGCCACATTGGAGTAGATGCTTAATTTGGTGTTGGAAACGAAGGTCTTGAATGCTTTGAAGAGTTTGTTGTTGTTAACAAGGTCTTTCAGTTGGCATGGCCAAAGAAGTCCTTCAGAGTCTGCTTTATTGCGGAGTGGTTTCCTCTGAGAGTTGTAGTTCGGACAGGTGAAGGTGATGTGGATTGGGTTTTCATCTTCTGGGATCCCGCAGTTGCATTTGGCGTTACCCTTGTTGTGGAACCTATTGAGGTATGCCCTGAAGTTTCCATGTGCTGTGAGCATCTGGGTCAAGCCGTGGATGGTATGGAAGACGTGATTTTTCAGCCTTTGGTTGATGTTGGGAATGAAGGCGTACGTGTAGCGACCCGTGTAGCTGTTGTCCCACTCATTTTGCCATTTGTTAATTATAATGGAACGGAGAGAGCTGAGAACAGCTGTGAGTGGTAGGGTTTAATAGTGGATTTTTGAGGTAATGTTAGCAGCTTTTTTGGCCAGGTCGTCAGCCCGGTCATTTCCGTTAGTGTCTGAGTGGCCCTTGACCCAGTGGAAGTAGATTTGTATATTGTTATCCCTTAAATGTTTTAGAATCTTGAGGCTGTCGTTGACAATTGGGAGCTTGTGGTTTTCGTTTTTAACCTGCCACAGGGCAATCCTGCTGTCGCTGATGATGTTTACTTTGCCGTGTTGAAACCTTTGGGGATGATCGTTTATGTGTTGTAGAGCTCGGAGGATGGCCAGGGATTCTGCTTGGTTAATAGAGCAGTGATCCCTTAGCCTTGCGATGGCTTGCCACTGGCTGGGGGTGAAGGTATCTGTGAAGTAGACAGCGGCCCCTACAGAGTTGGCGGTTTTGGAACCGCCTGTGTAGAAGTTCTTCCTCTTGGGGGGACTGTCCTGAATGTCGTGAATGATCATGGTTGTGGTTTCCAATGGGTGAGTAAGTTCGTTACTGTTGTTTATATCGATACTATAGTCGTCCACGTCCCTGATGAGATTCTGGATGGCGTTTGGCAGGTTTAGCCCGTTGATTATATTATAGAGCTGCGTTGTTGAGAGCTCTTTTGCATGATATTTGATTATCAGGTTTTTGACGTACCGTTGAAGAATTTGAAGGTGGATCGGCGCATTATACACAAGCTGCACTACTCACTGGGCAGTCGTCATCTCTCTGCCGTTCCTCTTCGTCTCCCTCGTGCACGGGAACGTCGAAATAGGGCTTGTACGGTGGCAGATGTTGATCCGCGGGCACATTGATCGTCTGGAGTTAAGCACCCTGACAACCGTGACGAGGGTAGACGGCCACGATGTCCCCGAGAAACTGCCGGAATTTTGCCGATGTTTTTGGCAACTGGGACAGGACCCGCCTCCTGTACACGTACGTACAGTTGTAGCTCTGCAGGCTCCTGTCCATGCAGAGCGACTTGATGGACTTCTTCAGCCAGCGATTTCTGCACTCGATGTTACGTGTGTGGGCCTCGGGATCATCGGTATCGACGAATTTGCTCAGAAAATAAAATAAAAATGTCACTTTTCAATAACGCCTGCTCATTTCTTTCACATAACACATTGCAAGCTTTATCTTCCTTACCTTTCGGGACCCCGCTGTCTGTGATTGACGGTCTTATGTTCAGAGAAGCCCATCGTCGTACAACTGCGATATTGGGCCGTACTGTCAGAAACAATGATGGTACCGGGGACGATATATCTGAGCATGTGGCTTCATACAATCCATCGTCTCTTCTTATCCACCTGAAAGAATATGAAAAAATATAACAAAACTTTCACTAAAACTAAAAAGTAAAAGGAAATAATAATGTTTGGCTACTCCTTACATGCCAGTACATCACCTCCCGTGTTTCCCGACTATAGGCACCGAAGATGGTGATTTGGGTGCCTTTAGTTACGCGGCCACAGTTGTATTTTCGCCTCCGGGTGAAGGTCTCATCGGTCTGAAAATAAAACATACAAATATAGTGAGAGACATTTCGGCAAAATCAGAAACGTGGGTAGATGGTCACCTCGACGTGCATCTCTTTACCTCCAAGCTTCATTTCTTGCTGGTAAGAGACGAAAACGTCCGCAAATTCACGGCAGTAATTGTACCAATCTACCGCTGTTTTGGGGGCCACGCCGCATTTATCCGCAGCGATAGTGACCGGCTCCTGCTTGACCCAAGAATATACAAGCATCGGCAACTGTAAAATAGAAACAAAACACACATCATCTCAAGCCATACGATCAAATTAAAGAAATGCATAGCGTAACGTGACCCAGAAAAAAGAAAAGCACCGTTTGTCATAAAACTTGTGTTTCTACTTTTTTCCCGAGACTACAAATATTCAAGAACAAAGT
Source organism: Centruroides sculpturatus (assembly GCF_000671375.1). NCBI lineage: Eukaryota > Metazoa > Arthropoda > Arachnida > Scorpiones > Buthidae > Centruroides > Centruroides sculpturatus. The sequence goes on from NW_019388052.1 coordinate 4,001, forward strand.
AACCGGTTTCGACTAATTTCTACTTAAGAAGTAGTTAAATAATTAAGTGATTAGGGAATTGGGAACATAAACAAAACTCTGACGAAAGAGCCGAAATTTTACTTAAACAAAAGCTTAACCGAACCATCTCTAGCCGAGTACAGTGGAGACTGATTTCTTCGTGTTATTAATGTAATAAAGATAAAAATTTAAAATATTAAATTTTTATTATATTAAAACTTAAAATATTAGAGATTATTTTTAACTTGAAATGATGACAATGGAATATATATGAGAAAATATTGTTATTCTCTTATCTTCTCTTCTTCCACTGGCAAGCAGACAACCGAAGCCGCAATATACAAGGTCTGTTCAAAAAGTATCGGACCTTTTTTTTTCCGCGTAAACCAATGATGCGCGAGAGGCCTCCTTCGGTGGAGTTGTGGAGGGGACAGTCATTCACAACCCTGAATTTTTTCCCGCCTGCAGGAAGCGTCAGTCGTTGGCAATCGGCTTATGAGTGAGGTCTTGTAGTGCGCTCTCGTCGGATTCCACTAAGCTGGAAAATTACTGAACAACGTGAGCAGCGATATTTCATCAAATTTTGCCAAAACCTTGGCGATACCCAAGCGTAAACCATTCGCAAGATTCAGCAGGCTTTCGGGGATGATCCTCGAAACCAAAAAAAGCGCGGCAGGTCCGCAGCAATATTAAAGGTCATGTTGACAGTTTTTTCGACTCTCGTGGGGTGGTGTGTCGTGAGTACGCACCACGAGGCCAAACCATCGCAAAGGAGTACTACCAGGAGGTCCTCGTCGTCTTTCCGATGCTGTGCGACGCAAACGACCGGATCTGTGGTCGATCAAAACTTGGCAGCTCCATCGTGATAACGCATCCGCCCATTCTGCGCATCTAATTCGGTCTTTCGTTGCCAAACATAACACTCCTGTGGTTCGTCACGCTCCGTACTCTCCCCACATGGCTCCGTGTGACTTTTGGCTATTTCACACGCTGGAAATGGTAAAAGGAACCCGAATTTAGTCGAGAGAAGACATCGTGCAAAATCCGACAGACCGGCTGATAGCCATTCCAAAAGATGAGTTCCAGCAGTGTTTCCAGCAATGTCAGGAACACTGGGAGAAGTGTATACATTACCAAGGAGACTACTTTGAAGGGGATTAGGGTTTTGTACATCAAAATCAATAAATTTATTTTTGCCGACCAAAGGTCCGATACTTTTTGAACAGACCTTGTACGGTTTGTTTAGAAGAGTAAACTGTACACTTTTCATATATCACATCGGATAAACTAATTGCAAGTATTTAATAAAGCTGTTTACAATTATTATTTACTAAAGACTTTTTGTCATGTTTTCTTAAGTTGTAACTGCATTGATTGTACTAATTGCCATTGTTTCAAATGTTAATAATGTTAACCTTTATATACATTCACACCCTTTTTATTAATAAAAATCTTTATATAAGAAAGATTTTTATATAATAAAAAAGGATCAAAAAACGATAACAGAATATTCTTAGTATATAAATCCTATTTTAAGTACAGCGCATTGGAAATGATAAAAAACTTTATAAATTCCACACAATTGTCTTACCCGTGAAATAAAAAAGTATCTATTGTATTTTTAAGAATACGTAAAAAGTACGCTATACAACACTGATGAAGGTTAGAGTTTATGTCAATTCGAAATGCATATGTAGATGAATTGAATAAATAGTATTTTTGGTTATTGAACCTGCTGAACGAAATATTATATTTATAAGTACACAATTACAGTAGAGCGTCGATTATCCGAATCAATTGGGGACTAAGGTTGTTCCGTGAAATAAAAAAGTATCTATTGTTTTTTTAAGAATACGTAAAAAGTACGCTATACAACACTGAAGAAGGTTAGAGTTTATGTCAATTCGAAATGCATATGTAGATGAATTGAATAAATAGTATTTTTGGTTATTGAACCTGCTGAACGAAATATTATATCTATAAGTATATGATTACAGTAGAGCGTCGATTATCCGAATCAATTGGGGACTAAGGTTGTTCCGATAATTTATTTTTCGGATAACCGATTATGTACGAAAAACGTATTAATTTACCTCATGTTGAAATTTTTTCCGTTGCGTGTCGCTTCGCGTTGAATTTTTTCGATGTTAAGCCTAACGAAGACAATTGCATCGTTAAAAATTATTTTTTTATTTTATACAAACAAAATAAATATATTGAAAAATATAAAAACAATAAAAAATTATACTTCAATAGTTAATTTAGTATCAAAAACGTAAAATATTTCAGTACCCAAGACATAGCCAAAGATTGCAGCGCCACAGCTCTGGCAAAAATTTAAATTTGCCGACTGGAATTTTTTCGGATAATTCACGTTTCGGATAATCGACGCTCTACTGTATTTAGTTAAAACGCGTATTGATTAGTTATTTAAATATTTCAATTTTCGAGTTAAATCTGCTTTGATACTTCTGGATCACAATCGGGCCTGATAATTACGAAACGGGTCACGATCCAACAAATTCCTTAAATTTCCAGTTTGAATTATTGTCATTTACATAATAATACTACAGTAATATTAATATTGAGGCGTGTTTGTCAATTATATATGAATATTTTAGTTTTTGTATTACATCAGTTTTATTTAACAAAATTTCGTGAAAAATTTAGTGTATTAAAGTGTATTAAATAGCAATTATTGAAATGCTAAATTTCATTAATTTTAATACACGAATTTCGGTATACATTCCATTATGAAAATGTATTTTGAAACGAATTTTATCAGTTTCCTGAAGTAAATCGAACTTCTAAAAAATATTGGTTGTAGGTAAATTATTCTTTGATACTTCAATAAATTAAAACTGGAGATATATTTAAACACAATTTATTATTTTTTTCTGTATTGTGCGTTTAAATTTCCTTAGCTTCTTGGACAACATTCTTTGCTTTTGCAATGAAATTCAAGACTCATTAAACACAAGCACTATTCAATAATTAATTATTGTCGATTAGAGAAGTAAAATAATAATATACAAAATTTATACATAATGTTAGTTGAACATATCCTGGGTATCTGTCATACATTTTAGGTGCAAAAAGAAATACGGTAAAATAATTNTAGTGAAGTAAAATAATAATATACAAAATTTATACATAATGTTAGTTGAACATATCCTGGGTATCTGTCATACATTTTAGGTGCAAAAAGAAATACGGTAAAATAATTAAAATATCAACAAATTATTAGTCGATATGCCATCGAAATATAATGGGAAATCATTTCTGAGGCTCCCACTGATTTCAGACGTATAATCCATTATCACTTTTAAAAAAGTAATAAGTCACAATCCGTTTATATCCTTTTCATTTCCAAATGTAAGCACTGTACTATTGATTTCGCCACTTCCTCCGGCCTAGTATAAAATCTTTTCTATAAGAATACGAAATGTCAAAGCTTTGTGTTCGTTTGTGGAACTATAATTTCCTGAGGATGGCCTATAAGAATAGGCTGAAAGCATTTGAATATTAAATTGCAGTAAGCTCAGCAAGTGTTCTGGTGTTTAATTTAGTTATAATATTTCAAATTTACATAAATTTAAAAACAATAATAAATAATTTCATATTAATAAAACAACTCAAACATACAGTTCTAAGTTATTTGTTTAATTTTTTCAGAGTAAACCAAATATAAATAAATAAAAATAAATACATATATAATAATAAAATTTCTCAAAGGCTATATAAAATAACATGGAAAATAACATGATAAAAAATGGGCTAATTCATTTATTTTAAACACTATGGATAACTCGTCTTTGGAAAAACCAGTCAGCTCTACAGTTCTTGAAATCGTGGGTCCAGTGAGACAGATACTTATAATTACCCCTTTTTGAAACTGTCAAGTTCTTCGCCTTTCCCATTTTAATAAACTTAATGACTATATTGACCAGCAGCATTCTTAAATAGGAGCTTCTGAACACATTGTGACTCATACGACTTAAGTGTTTTGCATATAAGCTGCAAAATAACTTTTACTTAATATGCATGAGGTTTCTAATTAATTGGCTAGTGAGTGTATAAGTAATGAAGGACAAGAAGCGCGTATCAAAATGAACTTAGATGTGTTAGACTGCATTTATATATACACAAGAAATCAGTAAATATAAGAATTTATTTATTATTAATTAATATTTCAAGAGTATTCTTTGAATGTATGATCTAAATGGGTCATACATTCCAGGTACCGACTCTCTAGTCACATATGTGAAACCAGAGAATTCACCCTAATTAGAAAATTTTAAATAAATTCTAAAAGTGAACGGTAGTATAATTATATACTATACTATTAATATATAGTGGTTAATGAACAGTTTCGTTTCGTTAGAACTTTTTATAATCGATCTCAAATTTCATATACACTGCATGAGGTGTGTAATCTGCCAGTTTTATTTAGTGTCGAGATAATTTGTCAGTACAAACGTTCTGGAGAAAGTATTATCCTTACAGTGAATACAGACCAATATACAACCAAATAATTTTTAAAACAAGTGCAATAAAACATTTTTGTCTTAAAAATTCATCACATACATTTATGAAAAGCTTCTATGCTACATTAGAGCTATTTACTGTACTTACAAGAATTATAAAACGCGCTACAAGAAATCGTTTGTCAAATTTCAAACAATCATTTAAGATGTATTTAAAATGATTAAATTCGTCTAAAAAAATTGTTCACATTATTTCGAATCGTAAATTGAAGCAACATTCTTTCTTTCGAAAAGAGAGTTACAACTCTACGTTATTGTCTAACAATCAATTTTCCGGTAGCATTCTTTCTTTGGAAACTTTGGAGATACCTTTAAAAGCCTGGTATAATGTAACGTGAAAGATAGAAACTTGAAAAATTATCAGAACTATATTGAAGAAACGGTGACAACGACCAGACTTCTTAGAATCAATAAGTATATCCCTGAAACAAAAAAAAAAAAAAGGTTAATTCGAATAATAAATTAAAATAATCAATCAAATACAATAAACAAAGAAACAACTTACTTTATCCGTCTCAATCCTTCAGTAATCCACAGTAATGAAATTGTCAGCGAGAACAGCAAAAAAAACTTGTACCATTAAAATTACGTGTTATACATAATTCCGTGTTATATGAATTTCATGTTGTACGAGTCACTTAGATTTTACAAATACGTAAGCCGTTCACTTTCCGGCACACGTATTTGTAGAATCTAAGTGACTCGTACAACATGAAATTCATATAACACGGAATTATCTACAGTGTTATAGGGGACTCTACTGGTATTACGCATCACTAAACAACATAAGCTGTACAGTCGACCCTTCTATAACATGGTAGATACGTTCCGGTTTTTATGAATTCATCTTCCACGAGTCCAGCCAATGACAGCCCGACACATGTGCAGTTTACGGACTACGGCTGTTTGAAAGGTTCTTCCATAAAATTAATCTATTCTAGACTAATTCGACTAAACATGTTTAAAATACGTATAATTTTTTGCGAACAATCCATATAAACAATGCTATAAACAAAAAATTGTAGGATTATTTACCGAGTGTGCACCGTTCGACTACGCCGTTGCTTAAGCTTGTTTTCGTCCTGGAGATTGTCATCGAATGGCGCTCGCGTGCTTCCTGATAAATTATTTTTTTGCGAAAAATTCGCTGAACTTAGAAACATTATTAATATAAATATAATTTTTTATGGACGTTAAATAATAAATTTTTTTTAGCAGATCCGCTGCTCGTTTAAACTCAACGGTTTGTGCAATCATGTCGCGACACGAGTCGGCGATGACGTTTTACCGAATTATAGGAGTTTTTTTAGCATGTTTGTACGAATACTGTCGCAATTTTCTCGCCGTGATATAGGAATCCGAAGTATAGGAACCCGTGTTATAGAGAGGGTCGAATGTATAACATCTACATAAAGATATCACTGTTTCTTCTCATCAAAAAACTGAATAATATTCAATTGAAAATTATATCTACTTAGAGTAACATTCTGTATTGTGTTTTATTTAAATTTTTAAAATAAGATTTTAAAAAGCAAAGATAGCCAACACTCCTATCATTCAATCCGTTTCTTATTTTAATAGTGAAAAGTCCTGCTACCGAGAATTCCCTTTCCGATTCAATTGATGTGAGTAGAATCGTGTTTAATGCATTTAAGAGAAGTTGTGTTTTTTCACCTGTAGCCTGGTAGATTTCTACTTTTTTTCCTCTCTAGTATTTTTAATTTGTTACTTCGGCTGCCTTAAAAAAAAGCAACCAAAATCTCGTTTGAGAAATCCCAGTCAAGAGAGCAGTTCGTATGAAATTGAATAAGTCATTGGTTAATACAATACTTTATAGATTACCAATTTTTCTACATAAAATATTGCATAAAATTATTCATGAAACTCAACACGTATTCTCTAATTACAGGAATATTATCTTGGTTAAAAGTCATANTAAAGCGATTCGTTAGAGTTGCAAATAAACTAGGAAATTAAGAACTAAACGTTTAAATGTTTAGAATTTTATAGCACAATTCTTTCCAAAATCTTACTCGTAATGTGAAATTGTCGTTAAGCGAAACAATTTTTTTCAAAAATTAATGTAAAATACTGTAATGCATTCCATGCCAAAGAAACACTCAAATATTTTATGTATGACGTTTATTCAAAGAAAATAATTATCGCAAGAACCATCTTCATGCTTTTTTCTAGCGCGGAACAAACCAATATGGAATGCGAATTCTATTTGCAAAAACAAAAAAAAAAATCACTGATAATGCCTGATAAACACTCCAAACGATCTGCCAAATTCTTGGGATACGTGAAGGCTATAATTTAATATTACAAATTAATTAATTTGACTAGAGGTAGGCAGTTATGCTTCCATATCGTATTAAATTTAATAATTAGAAATAATTAATTTCTAATATTTAATTATAGCTTTCACATAGCCCTAGAATTTGGCATACCGTTTAGCGTGTTTATTATAAAACGGGCTATGGTTGTTGATGTTTATACGTAATATGTGTGAACACAAGTTTAGAAAAATGTGTAATCACAAGCAACACTAAGATTATAGAGGAACGAGCGCTGAACACAGACTGATAGAGCATGCATACAATAAGAAACTATCCCTATCTTTGTCACTCGTTATGCGAAACATTGCTCGTTAAGCGAGTGATTTTTATAATTTCGTTTGCTTGTTATGCGAGGTGCTCGTTAAACGAAGTTCTACTGTACAATACTGTAAATACTAAACCAAACTTTCTCCTTAACTAATCGGGCTAATTAAGTGCTCTTATTAATGATTACGTTATTAATTAATTTGGTACTAGAGGTAAGCGTTAGACGCCATCTCTTTGGATTTTTCGCTAGTGTAACTATAAGTATGGTTTTTGAAGGCTTTTGTACAAAAAG
>NW_019388053.1:0-8186 GCF_000671375.1 Centruroides sculpturatus
AAAGGTGAACTCTTAAGTATAAAATCGGCGATTATTTGTATGTTTCAGTAAATTGTTTTCTCGTAAATTTAATTCTGTAATGAGTTGTTTATTTTACGTAAAATAAATGCGATTTATTTACTAAATAATAAGTATAATATAACGTTAATTAAATGTCAATTTGTACGATGTAAAGTAAATATATCTACTTTATAATTTGTATTTTTAGTTACCTGCAAATAGAACTGTAATTATTTCTTATGATGTTAAATTACAGTAATACCTCGACTTACGCTACCCCGACTTACGCGAACTCGGAGTTACGAGATTTTCAAATTTCGTCGGTTCGTTTTTTGTTTGAGCGACATGCAACTCTTGATTACTCACTCCCCCCACACTATTGTTCAGCTGACATGTTCTGACATGTGTCGCGCGGAATCGACACGTAGCTAAAATTTATTTTGTGTTATTTATTTCTGTGTTTCTTATATCTACGGAGACTCGAAAGACTCTACTATGTCATACAAACGAAATAAAACTAATTCTTCTGCATCAAAGAAGAAAAGAAAAACTATATGTTTGGAATGTAAAGTTAACATTGGGTACGTTCGTAAAGTCGAACGAGTTAAACGAGAATGACGTCATCGTTATTCTTATTTCGTTAGACTTTTCGAACAATTCGTTACTAACGCGTTTAACTCAAATTTGACTTTACTAACGTACCCCATTATTAAAAAGTTCGATACAAAAATTAAAATTTGTCAATTGGCATAGAAGTTTGTTCTAACGGAATCGTCGGTCAGAACAATTATAAAAGGCAAAGAAAAAATTCTCGAAGCTGTGAAAAATGCTTAATCTATAAATTCAAGCATCCTTCGTAAACGTCACAGTATTATTGCTGAGATGGAAACAATGTTAAAATTCTGGCGTAATAATCAAGTAAATGTAAAAAATTGTAAAATAATATAATTTGTGATACATATGTACTATTTAAGATTTTATTAAGCATTTTTTTCTAAATTATTGTTTTCCTTAGTCTCCAATCCAAATGAAAAATTATTTATATGTATTTATATGCAAAATTATACCCCGACTTACGCGAGTTCGACGTACGCGGTTACCGCTCGGTCCCACCTATCGCGTAAGTTCGGGGTATGACTGTATATATAATAAAGTTTGTTTACTTGTTTATTAAATTATTGCAACACAACAGTTGTATTAGTGTCCTATAACGGATATATAATAAATTACGATGACAGAAGTGAAAAATACATCATTTTATTTATTTAGATTTACTATTGAATTTCACATGTATTAAATAGTTATATTCAATGTAATAATTAAGGTTTAATCAGTTGAAAATAGTGAACCCATGACAGGTAAAAAATCTTCACTAAAACAATTTTTTTTGAAGTACGGCAATAAAGAATAATATTGATTTGTAGATATCAAATATTTGCGATCGTCGCCAAATTCACTCTCATTAGATAAAACAACGGGACTTTTATAATTAAGATTTAACTCTTGCTTGACATCTTCATTGGTTTTTCTAAAAATGTCAATATTTCTGTCGCATATAATAGAAAATTCTGTATTACTACTACAAACGATGCCATGTAAATAAAACTTGAATTTATCCCAACTGTAGCTTTTAAATAAACATATTAAAGATTGTACAGGTTCAAATAGATCGATATAGCTGTCAAGGCTATTAGATCTGGGATGTGGAGGAGAAAGTTTTCTTTTAGGATCCATAGAGAATCTTCTATCAAGGAATACAAAAATCTGAAAATCGCGTGAATAATTCAAATTACTGTGAAATTTAATTAATTCTTTTTTAATATTTTCATAATTATCAGTAGTACTTGGAATACATAAATACATTTTATTCAATTTAGAAATATTTGATAATTTGAAGAATTCGTCTAAACAATCGAAATAAAAGACTAATGTTGTTTTCGTGCAGAACAATTCTTTATTTTTTTCGTTTTTTATTTCATTGTAAAAATTAAGCCATGTTACGGGATGAAGGAAGATTCTTCGTAAAAAATTAATAAAGTTGCCGGCAAATGGTTCATTTTTAAACAAACCGAGAATAAAAAATAAAATACCTTCCATTTCTGGAAAAGCAACTGTGTGGATCGAATCGAAGATGAAAAAAGCCATTACGAAATCGGTAAATAATCGATGGATAAATACGAAATGTTCTCCATTATTTTCTGCTGTACGTTTTTCAAAAATATAAAGATTAAGTAAAAACTGACATTCCTCTTCTGTAAAAATTTTATTCAAATCTGCTTCTTTTACTTTTTTTGGTTCTAAAGAAGTGGCCATTGTAATATCACGAAATTCCTTTTCGTAGTAAAGTTTTCCTAGTTTAATTATAACATCTTCTCCGTCAAAGTATTTCCCTTTCTTTAAATTATGGGTTTCTTTATTCGTCTTTTTATAATTTTCTATAATAAGACGAAAAATTAAAATGAACAAATCGGCATTTGTCATTATATATGTGTCTGTTCTACTTTTAGGAAGACAACATAACATGTACAACATTAACGGACATTTCGCTAATTCAAAACAGAAGCGATTCTTTTTAATGATACTTTCGACATACTTTTTTTTATCTTCGTCTTTAACAATATTATCGATGTATTTCTTCTTTTGTTCCTGAGAAAATCCTTCGATGCAAAATCTGTAGTCAATAAATTTCCTAATTTCTTGTGTAACGTGTGGACGGCTGGTAACGACTATTGTCATTTTCTTAGAAATTTCAATAGAATCATTACTTATAAATTGTTTAACGCAATTTTTATCGCGAATTTCGTGAAATCCATCCAGAATGATCAAAAAATTCCAATTAGCTTTTCTGAGTTTCTTCGAAAATGTTCTATCCTCTTGGTTGTCAATGCATTCAATAACGGCATCAAGTACACCCTTCTCTCCTAATTCGCCTAGGTGAATAGAAACTAAAATTTCAAATTCCTTGAGGTAACTGCGATACTCTTCGTCTATTCCCCAGTCGTAGGCGATTTTTTTGCAAATGGTGGATTTCCCGTATCCTGGATCTCCTGTGATTAGGATTGTTTGATGCAACTTAGACTCTCTGGCAAATATGTCTTTAATTTGAATGATTTCTCCTGTTTTTCTTCCTAACATGTCGGTTTTTTGTAGTTTAACATTCACGAATGCATCTTTAATTGGTAAGTCGTTGTGTTCACTCCAAAGAAATGAAGTCATGTAAGCATTCTCGTTTTTATATCTCTTCATTAATTTTTCTTGGCATATCTTTAACTGCTCTGAAATCAATAAAATATTTTATTAAATGATTATTATATAATTTAGTAATCATAAATTTCTTGTATTGAAATACTGGTTGTAACATTATCCGTAAGTTATACATGTGCAATACAAAATTATGTAATAAAATTAAACACACTAAAGAACAGAAAAAAACAATGGACGAATTGTCTAGTGAAGCAACTTTGATACAGCTAGATGAACAAAACTATGTTACAATCCATTACAAAGAGACTACATGATTGGTTTTCCTCTCTTAGTTTATTAATTTAATCACTGATTAGGCTCACGCCTTCTTCTGTTCTATGTTATATGTATAAAACTATTTCTCGCATATTATGTAAGCTAAAAGTCGTTCGAATTTTATACTTTCCTCTTAATTTGTATTTAAATAGATGTTAAACTCTTCTATTAAAATTAAGGCAAAGTGGAATAGGAGAACAAAATAAAATAAAGAAAAGCTAATATAATTTTCAAATATATCGAAGGAGCTCTAAATAACAGATAAGAAAGGTGATAGTGTAGAAGTGAATTTGTTATCTACTAACAGTAAGTGAAACTAGTCCTGAGTTTCAGACACGTAGGAAGAGCTGCTCAGAACAATTAAGAATCAAACAAACTACAAGAATTGGCGTTAGTCGTCACTTATCGAACTAACTGCGATAAAAAAAACACGAACAAAAATAGAAAAAAAGTTACATCTTTCTCTAGAAGACATTAGTTCCTATGTTGTCATGTTCCAGTTGCACGACTCACAGCCAAGAAACAGTAAAAATCACCTATTTGGAGAAGAGGAAATGAATAAAGAGTGGATCAATGATTGATCGGTAACAGAAAATAATCCCAAAAGCGCAGATGTTTCCAAGCAGAATTCTACGGCCCAGAAAGCAAATTCAATCCACGATCGAGTGGCAATTTTAATTAATTTATGCATGATTAGGTTGTAAATATGGAATTAGTTATGCTTATTTTGTATGTACAGGAAGAACACAATAGCGCAAAATTCAAATATAATTTAGGAAGAAAGAATTTATTTTGTCAGCTTCGAAAAACTAAATTATACAGAGGTACTGAATATATTTATTGTTTAAGTTTCTTGTAGACACATTTTACAGAGAATATTGTTACATTTTGTTTGTAACAATGTATTTCTATACAACAGAATAAACGTTAAATTTAATTTACGTATGAATATATTTACCTTTTGTAGCTTTATCCACCGTGGAAGAACAGTCTTGTTCTGCTAATTTTATGTCGTTGCATTCCTTCATGTCAATGTTATACGTAGCCATGTCCATAAAATATGTACTAAACAAAAGAATCAAAACTAGTGGATAAAATTATAATTTAAAATAAATTAAAATTTAATCTAGTTCGTTAGTAAAAAAGTAAAATTGAATTGAAGATTCTCTAATAATAAAAAAAATAATGCACCCATTGTTAATACAAAGTCAACTTGAAATTGATCTTTCGTAAATGTTGTATATGTCATGGAATGGTCTTTATGTTGTTCTGGAGTTAATCCTATAGTGAGCATGCTTTGTATTTTATCAAAGAAAGAATATAGTAATAAAAAGCAATACTCTGTGCATTAGTAAATAATTAAAAAAGGATAAACTGATCATTAAAACAAAATAACAGATCAGGTGGAGACAAATTTTATTGAAACAATGCCAGATAGAATTAATGAAATACTGTAGAGCGTCGTTTATCCGAAAGTCGGTTATCCGAAAAAATTCCAGTCGGCCTAAAGTATAATTTTTATTTGTTTTTTAATATTTTTCAATGTATTTATTTAGTTTGTAAAACATAAAGAAATAATTTTTAACGATACGATAGCCACGATTATTATTTCAAAAAGTTTACGTTAGGCTTAACATCGACGAAAATTCAACGCGAAGCGACACGCAACGGAGTAAAATTTCAACACGGGATAGGTTAATATATTTTTTCGTACATAATCGGTTATCCGAAAAATAAGTTAGCCGAACAACCCCAGTTCGCAATTGATTCGGATAAACGACGCTCTACTGTGATTAATTTAAAATATGTGCATAATACTTAGTAATTAATAATAATAAATAAAACTATTTTTTATTATTTATGTTGAACTGGCTCCATCATTTCGGGTTAAGTATTTTCTGCACAATACTTTTAACATTCATTTATATCTTTATTACTGTTTTTTAGATAAAATTATTATTATAGTATATGAAATCATAAATAGCTAGTAATCAATAACCTTATGTTTTGTATGTACTTATTATTATTTCTTTATTAACATCAATATTTCGCGTTACCTCTATCAGTTTGGAACAGAGACAGCCAAATCTTGAGTTTCGAACGCCTCGCTTTTCGAACAATTCTGTTTACTGTTATTACAAGAATATAACTTAACCTATTTACAGTCTTCGATTTACTTCAACCTACTTACTTTCAACTTTAAATGATTCGAAATTATAAAGTATGCAATAAATAATTTATCATATAATCTGGATCNATGTGCATGCACATGTCCGTTGTAGAAATTGTGATTTCTTTTGTACTACGTAAGGTTTTTGATTAACTGATGTTTTAGGAAGAAATTTACTATTATTGGAAATCTTCTGAAACTTAATTACTACTTTACATCTAAAGTAATTACTGTTTTTGTAAGTCCATTCGTGTGCTCAAGCTCTTATTGAACTTCTGGATAACGGTAAAAAGACCTGATTCTTTGTATAGAAAATTTCTTGGGTCTGGCTTCAATGCGGCACATAAAACGAAATTCTTCCACCGAAACTTGTTTAGTTAAAGAGAAATCAACCAGATAAAGGTAGAACCCAAAAACACTACATGTGCACAGTATATTATATTTATATATTTATCTTTATAACATTAATTAAATAATCAAAATATTTATAAATAGCTTGATTAGAACATTGACAAAGAAATACTTTTCAATTTACAATTGCCAGTTTCAAGAAAAAGGATTCTTGCATACGTTACTAACAATTTGCATACAGTGAACTTGACAAATTTAACGTGCATGAAATTTCCTTTCCAGGTGTGTTCTTCGAGAGAAAATTGCACATTAAATGTCAGAAGCGATAAAGCAACGCGACACACGTTAGCCAACATCAATAATTTCAACGGCGTGTGAGATATTTCGAAAATATAATTAAATATTACATAATTGCAATATGGCAAAGTACTGTATTAATTGTATTTATTTATTTTTGCTATTTCTACATACATGTTCTTTAGATTTTTTCGTTATCTGTTCAGTAGTTTTATATGTTAACAGAGTAAACTCAATTATGGCGACTGATAATGAATATCGTACTTTGTTCTTCTCAAAAGGAACGGTTTAAAAATTAGTTAAATAATAGAGATATCGAGTATTTTGAGAGTGTTTTAAGACGAATAAATTTAATTGAGAATAGATACTGTACATTTAATGTATTATAAACAAAAGTTATGTATCGGTCTTAGCTTATCTCGGTTAACCGAGTTATGAGCTACCTTCACTTTAATAGAAATTCTATGCTTGTAAGAATGACATCACTATATGCCTATTTGCCGGATCGAATGAGAAAACTGCATTCGTTCGTTTGAGATAAGAATAAAATGTTTAAAATTAGTTATTACATGCTCTAAACAATTCATTTTTATTATTTTTAGGGTTTTCTATAAGGAACATAGCATAATGAAAATTCCAGGACTTATCTGCATGTATTGATGTTAGTGCGTGTGTGTGTGTATGTGTATTCGGCATGACTTTCATCACTCTCTTCAAAGCTCAATAATTACTGCGCTTTTTGTCGAAATTTTCTGAAATTTTGGAAGGCATTTGTTTATTAGGGGTTCTATTTTGTTATTTTTCAATGGATAAAGGTCGAGGGATGAGGACATAAAGGGGGAATCGTGTGCCATATCTCGAGTATGGGTAGAGCTTCATGACGATTTTACTGTTTATTTAATAAATGACCTATCCGAACATATAAATAAATTTAGTGCATCAAAATTGTCAAGAAAAACACTTAATTTTATTAATAGCTTGCATATGATGCGTGACTTTCATATAATCTAAAATACAATTAAAACTAAACGGTGTTTATACAAAAGTGATACATGCAGTTACAGAATTTTCTTAGAATTTGTAACAATTAACGCCTACAAGTAATTATGTCAAGTAAATCGGAATTTAAACAATTGACTTTAAACACATTACAAGAATATTTTAACTTTTAAAACAAACGTTCTAATTTTAATGTTTGGTTTAACACTTTGTACAATAGTAAATGTAAAGATACGGAAAACACAAATAAAATTACCATATATATTACTTACTATTGTTAGAAAGTAATTAAAATTTGTAAAAATATTCTTAATATTAATATTTTACAGCATTTAGCATCGTACAACAGAATTTATAATTTACAGAAATTATTGTACTACATGTTGTTTCTGTGCAGTAATGTGTTTTTATAGCATTTGTACGTGTTTCATTTAATTTCAACAGTAGATTGTGTCTTTTTCTGTCTTATTAAAAAGAGAGTTTAAACAAATCGGAAACATATAGCAAAACGCTCTTGTAAAAAATGTCTGTGACTTTCACACACCTTATTCGTCAGTTTCGATAATCCTGCACTCTCCTAGCCCCATAGAGCCTAGAGTGATTAACTAATTTTCACCTTATAAGATGTTTAAATAGAAGAACAGCTCGTTGAATGTCTCTAACGAAATTTACTGACGTCAAAACAGTTCAATAATTACAGTAGAGCGTCGTTTATCCGAATCAATTGGGGACTGGGGATGTTCGGATAACCGATTTGTGTACGAAAAAACATATTAACCTACCTCATGTTGAAATTTTTCTCCGTTGCGTGTCGCTTCGCGTTGAATTTTCGTCGATGTTAAGCCTAACG